>NC_069502.1:935752959-935755459 GCF_027579735.1 Bombina bombina | reverse complement strand
TACCACAATCCCCAATATAATAGCCATTGGAACTTTGTAGTCCATGGTAGAGATGTACTTTTTCAGCTTGTTGTTACTTCTTAAAAGCAATATTGATTTTAGGGTGGATAAAATAGTGAAAGCTAAATATTTACACATTGCTAGAGGAAAAGTTAGTTATTTACACATTGCTGCCGGAAAATAAACAGTAAAAGAGTGACGTACAGTTACTTATTCATTCAGTCCTTACAATTTTTGGTAAATTTTAATATTAAATAATATTAAAGAAAAGGGGCAACGTCTAATTTTTAATTTAGTCCTTTTGGTGACAGAGTTTTTAATCTATATATCCAAGCTACCTCTTTTCTAAGAAGTAGATTGTCTATATCACCACCTCTACCATGAAGAGAGCATTTCTCAATGCCTATTACTTTGAGGTCATCCACTGAACAATTATGGCAAAGTTTAAAGTGTAGAGCTATATTACTATTAATGTTTCCTTCCTTTGCATTAGCGATATCATTACAATGTTCTGTAATTTTATCTTTCAAGATTCTCTTAGTTTTACCTGTATAATATAGGGGGCACGGGCAATACAGTAAATATATTACATTGTCAGATTTACAATTTATAAATTGTCTGATTTCATATATTTTGTCACCAGTACTAAATTGTTTGGTTTTAACCAAAAATTTACAAAATACGCAATTACCGCATTGAAAACAACCTTGTAATTTTTGTCGTTTTTCTAGCCAATTTTGTGCTTTTGGATTGCGTGAAAAATCACTTTTTACTAATCTGTCTTTTAGGTTAGGGGCCCTACGTGCTACTAGAGATGGAAAGTCACCTACAACACTTTTAATACTTTCATCTGAGAGTAGAAATTGCCATTTGCTTTTTAGTACATTGCGGACTTGATTCCAGTGACCATTGTATTCTGTAATGAACCTCACTCTGTTATCTGTTTTTTTCTCCTTTTTCTCCCACAATAGGGAGTCTCTATCAGTTTTAAGCGCCTGATTCATTGCGTATTTTACATTACGATTAGAGTATCCTCTTGTTTTAAACCGATTTGCCATTTCTTCTGCATGTGTTTTATATTTAGTCTTACTGGAACAGTTCCTCCGGAGTCTGAGGAACTGCCCAGTTGGTATTCCTCTAATAAGGGACGGTGGGTGGTGACTAGATGCCTGCAACAATGTATTTGTTGCAGTAGTTTTTCTATAAATTTCTGTGGTAAGTTTATTTCCTTCTTTTTGGATTATAATGTCTAAAAAAGGTAGTTTTGATGCACTATATTCATAAGTAAGGAATAAATTTAAGTTGTTATTATTTAAGTTGGAGACAAATTCTTTTAAAGTTGTCACAGAGCCTTTCCACAGTATAAATATGTCGTCCACATAGCGACGCCACATCAATACTGAGGAATTTATTAATTCATTATATTCCTCAAAGACAACAAGAAGCTCCCATAAGCCTAGATAAAGGCATGCATATGAGGGGGCACAAGTTGCCCCCATCGCTGTACCTCTAATTTGTCTGTAGAACTTATTGTCGAATTTGAAAACATTATTTTCCAAAATAAATTTTAACAAATCAGTTACAAATTTACTGTGTTTTTCAAAATGAATGCCTCTGGATTCAAGAAAGTGTTGGGCTGCTTCAATTCCTAAGGAGTGAGGAATGGAGGAATAGAGGGCTTCCACATCTAATGACACTAGTAGAGTATCCTCCTCTACTTCTATCCCATCCAGCTGCCTTAGCAGGTCAGTAGTATTTAATACGAACGTAGGCAGGGAAGAAACAAAGGGTTTAAGATAGTTATCCACATAATTACCAATATGTTCAGTGACACTGCCGATCCCTGAAATTATAGGACGTCCAGGAGGGTCCTGCATATTTTTATGTAATTTGGAAATACAGTAAAAGACTGGTATTTTGGGAAATTTCACATATAGATAGTCACATTCTTTCTTACTAAAGTAATAGGCATTGAGAAATGCTCTCTTCATGGTAGAGGTGGTGATATAGACAATCTACTTCTTAGAAAAGAGGTAGCTTGGATATATAGATTAAAAACTCTGTCACCAAAAGGACTAAATGAAAAATTAGACTTTGCCCCTTTTATTTAATATTATTTAATATTAAAATTTACCAAAAATTGTAAGGACTGAATGAATAAGTAACTGTACGTCACTCTTTTACTGTTTATTTTCCGGCAGCAATGTGTAAATAACTAACTTTTCCTCTAGCAATGTGTAAATATTTAGCTTTCACTATTTTATCCACCCTAAAATCAATATTGCTTTTAAGAAGTAACAACAAGCTGAAAAAGTACATCTCTACCATGGACTACAAAGTTCCAATGGCTATTATATTGGGGATTGTGGTAATATGTGAGTTTTCCTAATGCTCGTCCTTTACTACATCCGCTGTACTGGAGGCGGAACGAAATGGCTTTAATAAAGCTTAAATATCAAGCAAGTGCTAATATTACTGGTGCTAGTCTTAGACAAGTGTT
>NC_069502.1:935610459-935747959 GCF_027579735.1 Bombina bombina | reverse complement strand
ATGTATTAAAAATGAGGATACAACCTCTATATAGTGAAATTCACCAACCAAACTTAAAATAAATACCTGTACATGCATTCACCCCCCTGTTTCCTGGCCGAAAGTTGCAGTCGACGGCATCAGGAGCCAGGGGTAAAAAAAAGCATGAAAATCCACTTAAAATTACACAAACGCGTTTCGGCCTAGGTAGTAGCCTTTGTCAATGTGAGAGGTAGCAAGCCGAAGCCCCTAATGCCCCCCTTTTAAATACGGTTCAAAGAACCTTGCATCCTCCAATCATAGTGCACTATTGAACAACGCCCTTCATGTGGCCTATCTGTGCTGTTTACAGCCGGTCTGTGGGCATGTATGGCTTATGTGCAACATGATTGGTGGACAAAGTAATTGCATCACGAAAATCGGCGTAAATCATACACATAGCTTGACAGCTTATGTATGTATCGATCTAAGTGTGTATTAGTAGTTTCCAGTTATTTTCCTTCGTATTCTTGAAGTTACGGGATCCGGATTTTTGTAAACTGTAATGTTTTAGAGACAACTGTGTCATGTATACACGTATTATCTCTTAACCATGATGTGTAGTCATTCAGATCGAAATATGCTGTAGCACACATTCCGTATCATATCATCCCTGTATAGTATGGATGCACCGAAATGAAAATTCTGGACCGAAACCGATACCGAAAATTCAGGATGATCCTGGCCGAAAAACTGAAACGAAACCGAAATAGTTTTTTTCTTTTTTAACTACAGTGTGTGCGTGTGTGTAGCTGAGAGAGCTTGTAGGCGGGAAAGCTCCAACAAATGGACATGGTCACTTGTACAGTAGGGCGTGATCTGCAGTGAAACTGGAGCTCTATAAGGAAGAGCGTGGTTATAGCCAGACAACAATACGAGGTAGACATGTGTTTTGTTTTTGGGTGTAGTTATCCGTGCGATGAGCGTGGCTGCACCTGATCGTCTCTCATCGTATCTCCGCCTAGTTCCTGGTTCGGGTCTCACACTGACCCGTCAGATTATATGTCTGGAGCCCCAAATGGAGTCTGCCTGTCACCTATCACCAGGACCACTGGACTTAGCTACAACCTTACGTGCAAGGTGGTTATAGAAAGTTACTGTGCTTTTTTGTATACACTGTCTGGTGGGTGCTAATTTGTACCAACTGTGTGCGGGCTTATGCTTATAAAGTGTGCACGCATATTTGCCTCAGGCGAATAGAATGTCTACGCACAAGAGGCTGATGTATGAGCACTGTATAGAAGGCTTAAAGATATTCACTGTGTGTGCTTAGGGCTGTTTCTGATAATATCAAGTGTTTATAAACATGTTACTTATCCTCCTTTGATATTTGTATTCACTATTCAGAACTTTGGTTTCCTTCTCTGCTGGTTTCAAATATCATCATGTAATGGTACTTATGTGTGTGCTCTGTGTACCATGCCAGTGCTGTGCTGTTCACCTTATGCTAAGAATAGACATGTAACTCAATAGAACAGGGGAGGGCTGTACATTTTTAGCCATTTTGGTCCTCTTTGGGCCGAAATTGGAATTGCACATTTTCGGGGGCCCAAATTTTGGTGCATCGCTAGTATTATTCTTTATTTAGTTCTGTGTAACAGAATCAGATTTAACCGTTTTTGTTTTGTTACCAATTATCAAAATAAAGTATAGTCCTAGAAAACTATTATTATATGCAAAACAGTAAGTCAAGTAATGAACTCAAACAGCAGCTCTAGGCTGGCATCACATTTAAAATATGCTACACAATAATTTTGCCAAAAATAAAAGGCAAAAAAACCAAAAACCGAAATAACAAAAAATGCTATTTTCGTCCGCAGAAAGTTTCTGCGGCCGAAATTTCGGTGCATCCCTACTGAATAGTAACTTTCAAACTATTCTACAAGTAATAAAAGGGCATCTTAACTATGCTATATAACACTGTCGATGCTGGTGATAGCCCATTTGTGGTGCTCACAATATAGCACTAAAACCTACTTTCTAATGATAGTCTCATAGTGAGAATGTAATCACTGTCAGGACTATAATAGGACTAACTAATGATGTGATGTCTTGTATGGGCGGCATTAGTGGTGAATACTTACTAGCGATCATAGATACTAAAAAGGTTCGTCAGTTCACATTATTGGGTTTGGGTCAAATATGTATGTAGACCCTAAATCAAATCAATAGTAAGAGTAAATTAAAATACCCACACCTCAGTATACTATCAAGTGGTAAATATACCCAGTGTGTTACATTACTAAGTGTGATCACATACCCCGAAGTGTAGTGATATCAATTTCGAAGCTATAATTATTACGATATATTGGAAATAACTATAATAATGATTAACTTATTGAAGCTATGTGATGATATATTACCCCATATTGGGCTAGTTAAACACATGATCACCTATAGTTAAATCAATTCCCAAAAACCGTATATCATACCGTAAGTATCAAATACAGCTCATATCACAGGTGGTGGTGTCCATCTACCATAGGGACAAAAATTAATATCACTGATTACGTAATAGTCAGCATGATTTCGCTAGTATTGATCCAATGAGATACACTAATAATTTGCAAGAAAAAAATTTATGTATGATCACACATCAATGTTCATTACAGAAACCCCCCAAAATTATTGTCTTCATTCATCCCGTGAGGCATAGTAGAATTTAGTCTGAATATCCAATTTGTCTCCTTTTGGATTGTTTGTTTGCACCCCCCACCTCTGAAGCCTGGTTTCACTTGCTCCAGTCCCCCACATATAAAGGTTCATGTGCCACCTCCATGATTAGATAGAAAATGTCTAGTTACCCTGGCTATTTGTTTGCCATTATCCAAATCCTTGCATGCATTGCGGATATTACTATGATGTTCCATCATGCGTGTACCCAATTTTCTAGTGGTCATCCCAACATAGAAATGTTCACATGAGCAAGATACACAATAAATCACATTTGTGATTTGGCAGTTAATGTGTGTATTTATCCTCCATTTTTTTTTATGGAATCTATCAATCATGAATTCTTTCTTAACCATATATTGGCATACTTTACAGTCTCCACACGGAGCAGAACCCCTATATAATGGTGTTTTTTTTTAGCATTTCTGTTGAAGTGACTTGTGGTGAGGCGGTCATTAAGGTTAGGTGCTCTCCTAAAAGTGAATAAGGGTTTTTCTGGTAGCAGTGATCTCAAGTGTTCATCTGCCATTAGAATATAAATATGCCAATGTTTGTTGACAATATCAGATATTATTTCACTTTGATAGTTATACGTGGAGATGAATCTGAGTGTGTTTGTGGAACTACGTTGTTTGTGTCTCAAACCATCTCTATCCTTTGTAAGGTCCTTATTGTATGCCCTAGCCAATTATTTTTTTAGAGTATCCACATAGTAACAATCTGTTTCTCAAATCTAATGCTGCCTTTTTAAATGAATCTAATGTGGTGCTGTTCCTTTTGATTTTTAGGTATTCACCATATGGAAGACCTCTTACAGTTGAGGGATGGTGGTGACTAGATGTATGTAGGATGTAATTAGTAGCTGTTGGCTTTTTATTTACATCAGTCTCAAGTTTATTATCAACCTTCTTGATGGTTAAATCTAAGAATTCTACATCACTCACACTAGACGTTAATGTTAGAAAAAGGCCAAAGGGATTAGCATTGAGTGTTTTAATAAATTTCTCTAGTATTTCCACCAGTCCAGACCATATAATCAGGATATCATCTATATATCTGGACCAGTGGGATGTGTATTGGGTGAAGCTATTTAAGGAATCATGAAAAACTACCATTTCTTCCCACCAGCCCATGGCAGTACCACATATTTGTAAAAATAATTTATCGTCAAATACAAAAAAGTTGTGGGGTATAGAACAAATTTAAGCAGTTTAATTAGGAAGTCCTTGGTATCTATACTTATTTCTGTATTTTTCTCAAGAAAATAAGCTACTGCTTTACAATCCCACTCTGTTTGAATACTTGTGTAGAGCGACTCAACATAGCATTTCACCAATAACGAGTTAGACGTAACAGTTATATTCTGTATTTTGTTTAATATGTGCATGGTATCCCTTGTGTGTGAAAGAAGAGCTTCTACCATATACTCGAGTCTCGTATCTAAATATCTGCTAGCTAATTCCATGAGAGAACTGATCCCGGACACGATCGGTCTCCCCGGCGGACAGTGAATTCCTTATGAATTTTGGCTAACAGATATAAGGTGGCAACCTTGGGATTCTAAACTTTAAAGAATTTATGTTCTTTTTATTAATGCATCCTTCTGCTAAAGTATAGTTGATTAACTTATAACTTATTGTATTGTTCTGTTGGGTTTCCCCAAGCATTTGTAATTTTTAATATCACTTAAAGGGCCACTAAACCCAAAATCTTTCTTTCATGATTCAGATAGAGAATAGAAATTTAAACAACATTACAATTTACTTCTATTATTTATTTTGCTTCATTTTTTAGATATCCTTAGTTGAAGAAAAAGCAATGCACACGGTGAGCCAATCACACAAGGCTTCTATGTGCAGCAACCAATCAGCAGCTACTGAGCATATCTAGATGTGCTTTTCAGCAAAGAATATCAAGAGAATAAAACAAATTAGATAATATAAGTAAATTAGAAAGATGTTTAAAATTAGATTCTCTTTCTAAATCATGAAAGAAACAAATGTGGGTTTCATGGCCCTTTAATTGTCTGTTGGCTTCTGCCGTGTACATAGGTGTAGGCCATATCACAATATTCCCTCTCTTGTCACTATTCTTAATTTGGACATCCATTTCTAGTTTGGATAAATTGGCTGTAGGAATATGCTTAGAGTCCTTAATGGATAAGATGTCATTGCAAACCAAGTTTAAAAATGTGACCGTGTGTGGTGAGATATTATTGGGTGGAACAAAATGTAATTTTGTATGCAGAATTTTATGCCAATTATTATAATTGATCAAATCTTCGCCTACTGTTTCCGAATCCCCCAGCAGAGTAATAAGGTTCTCTAATGCTGTTAAATCAGCCTGATTAAGTGAACCTATATCTGCACTGTTAGAGAAGTATTTTTTGAGTACATTTTTTCTGGCAAATAAGTGAGTATCTTTAATGGCTTCAAACTTGTTAATTTGGCTGGTGGGTTCAAATGACAAACCCTTGCGTTATTGAGCACCCAGGGCTGAGCAGGTAGCGGGGTCATGGGATGTGTACCCGGTTCACTTCTGTGTTTTGTATATAATTATTTGTATATATTTTTTTATATTTATATATATATATATATATATATATATATATATATATATATATATATATAAATGAAAGTGAGTGGAAATATGATGTGGATGATACTTTACTAAGTCATCCAACTTTAAATATATATAACTGAAATAGAAAGCTGTGTAAATGGTTATTTATTTTCATAACTTAGGTTTAATGAATCAATGATGTGAGATATAGTTTGTTGCTGGAACTAATAAGGGCTCTATTAATCTTTTGTATAGCATATTCATATATTAGCCCTTACCGTGCACTACATAGTAAGTGTATCCCTAAATAGGGAACACTATTATACTCTATGTATTAAACCCTCAACACTTACAATACTAGGAGTGCTGGTACTTATATACATTATATATATATATATATATATATATATATATATATATATATATATATATGAAAAAGTAAACTCCGAACTAAATGGTCGCATAACTTCAGAGCTCCAGCTCTGAATATTTTAAAACATCCCCAGGTTATCAATAAGAAAAGAAAAAGGGACCACTTGAATAAGATACACTGAGGGAACTAATATATGTTTCTGCTGTGTGTATGATCTCCAGCCCAGATGCAAATTGTTATAGTCCTAGGCGGCGGCCTAACTGTAAAATTCATGACACCCCTTCCAGGTAGTCCGGAAAGTGCAAGCTAGACATGGCTGTGGATCAGGAGACAATATGCTTGTTTATACAGACTTGTCTGCAGGAGTCTGAATCTCAGATGAGCATTAGATTTGAACACCTGGGGTCCTTCATTGAGACTACTGCGACACTGTGCAATGTCTCTAAAGTCAGAAGGGAAAGTGGTGACGACATTTTGTTTAACCGATCACAAGTATTCCTACCTACTCAACTGATAACCACTGAGGACATTGTTGATACTGCTTTGCTGGACGGCTGTGAAAAACCCTCCCCACCAAACTGTGTTCTAGATTATGGGGATGTGGCCGGCCCTACACTTCAGGAACAGCAGTTTTTATTTAATCGGGAGGATGCCTCAGATAAGAAGAGTATATTGAGTGACTGCAAAATCTGTGTTCAGCGGATCGAAGCCTCTCTACACCCCAGATGTTCCCAAGATGGCGAAATGGTGTACACAGATTTTGATCTACTGCTAGACATTGACATCTGCCTGCTCCTTTTCTTGAAAGAGAGGAAGAGGGGAATGCCTGCTGCTGACGCTGGCCTGAGTCTTGCACTACAGAGACACATGTTTCTTTGAGAGATTTATGTCCAGAGCTGTTTCCTCCCTGAACGATCAGATAGCTGCTTATATTCCAGTAACCTGTTTGAGACTAACACCCAGACTGGTGTGGGGTAAATGATTTAAATGCTTCAGTGCTCTATGTGAAGCTGACGTCCGGACTGGAGCTGGGTAAACAATGTTTGAACTGGTTGCTAAAATTCCTTAGGGGATCCCGGGACAATTAGTGTTTACATAAATGATGATCCTAGGATCTGACATCTAGCCCTGACAGATGTGCAGCTGTGTTTAGGCTGTGTGATACAGGACATAACCAATATGTCATTACTGGGCTAACAGTTTACTGAAAAAAATAAGCTATTGCCATTCCTTATATTGTATAATCATTGTTTTTGCAGGATTGATTGCATTTTTTTATTTATTTTTTTTATTTTATTTTCTGCTCACCATTTTACCCTACATTATCTTCCCGAATGCTAAATATAATTGTAGTGAGAGTTGTTGGTCTGGCTCTTAGGAGAGTAGGGAAGTGCTGGGACAAGTTAACTTAAATGTTTGCATATCTGCAGTTAATATTACCTTAGAAATTACAGCTGGTAGGTATAGCCCCACCTGTCAGCAAAAATCTATCACTTGTTTTTTTTTTTTTTTTTTAATATTTATTTATGGGTGCCAAAAGAAACATACAGTTGAAACAAGTTATAATACAAAATTAAAAAAAAAAACACAAAAAGGCGCTACACAGGGCGCCATACATTATATTATCATGCATATAAAGAAAAAACAAAATATGACATCTTGATAACATAATATAACGTCTATTTCAACTTGCGATTTCACATAGAGATTAAAGCGTATAACAACATAGCGACGCCTCACTGGGCGTTGTAGTTATCTTCCTAATTGAAGGAAACCTCCTAACATAGTAAAATAGACAAGGGTAATCTGTCTGTTCCATGTATTACAAATATAGAAGTACATAAACATTTGAGTAAGGAAATATTACGCTTGTATCATCGTGGCACTTTACATTTATACAAACAAAATGTGAGAAAGAAAAAGGGAGAAAAAAGAAAGAAAGAAAAAAGAAAGAAAGAAAGAAGAAAGAAAGAAAAAAAAAGAAAAAAAATTTCCCCCCCTCTCTCGGACTCTCCCCCCCACTCCCAGATCCTCTGTAGGACTCCAGGAGGGTCGTTGACCTGTCCCACCCCCTACGGTAAATTATTATGAGTCTCTGTAGTTCATTATCCAGTCAGCTGGAAAGTCACCTAGTAATACCAAGTCGCTGAAGCATTCAGAACTTAAAAAAGGATGTAATAAAGTCTTTTGAATACATTCCGAATATGTCTTAATTAACGGTAACCATCCAATTAAGAATCTCCTAATTTCCTTTTCACTTGCTTCTCTGAGATGAAAAGACTCGAAAATGATTTGCATCTGTACGTCTTTAATAAACACTGAGAAACCGGGCATTTTTCTGGCTTTCCAGTTTTTCACTATAAGTTGTCTCACCAGTAGGATAATTACATTTACAATTTTTCTCTGAAATGGAGAATCCATGTTTGTACAGTTGAGAAAGAAGATGTTTTCTATATCAAAATGTATGCTAACTTTATATATACTACTAATCCAAAAAGCCACCTTCTTCCAGAACTGCCCAACCCTGGGACAGAAAAAAAAAACATATGCAAAATGTCTGCATTAATAAGGAGACATTGTGGACATAAAAAAATTTGACTAGTGAACATCTTGGACATTTTCAAAGGCGTACAGTAGAAATTATTAATTAGTTTCATGTGACCCTCTTTCCAGCTCACAGGTATGCGACATTTATTAACTACTTTACAGCTGACCCTGATTTTCTCCAGGTCAACTTTTGGAATCAATAGACTCCATTTTCCGTAAAGGTTTTCTAACATGGAATTACTTTGCTTAGCGAGCATAATACTATACAATAATGAGATTGAAGGTTTTTTTTAACTCTAGATATAATGATACTAGCTCTAATCTCAGACCATGCGACGATCCCCCCGCCATCCCACCTTCGAGACTTTATATAATGATATAGTTGTGAATACGCAAATATGTTATTACATGGAAGGTCAAATTGACGTTTTAAATCATCAAAAGATATAATTTCTCCTGTTTCTGTAAAAAAATGGTGAACTAGACTGAGTCCTTTATTGGACCATACTCTAAATACCTTCTGCATATTCCCTGGGGTAAATTCGAGATTACCCATTATGGGTAAATATTCCGAAAAAGAATAATCTAAGCCTGTTAAAGTACAAAGACTTTGCCAGGCAAGAATTATATTTTTAAACAATATTAAGGTCTTAATGTTACTAGGCATTTCTTTTATCTGCACATGTAGTAAAGCTTTAGCTGAAAAGGGGGAAACTAAGAAAATATCAATATCTTTGGTGGAGGATCAGCTTGTTTCTGCAAGCCAATCCAATGCAATTTTCCCTAATGCGGCAAAATTATAAAACTTTGTTAGGTAATGCTAATCCAGCCGCTTCATACGTTTGCATCAATTTTTCTAAAGCAATTTGTGTTTTTTTCTTTCCATGCCATATAAATTGAGAAAAACTTGAATTAAGTTTCCTTAAATCCATTTTCTTTAATATTAAAGGTAAATTCTGCAGTGGGAAAAGCAACCGGGGGAAAAGAATTGTTTTAATTAGATTAACTTTAGCAGATATCGATAAAGGAAATGCCGCCCAAAATTTCAGATCAGATTGATTTTTTTGTAATAGCGGATGAATATTAAGTACATATCATCTTTCTCGAATTTTTGTAAGAAGATCCCTAAATATCTTAATATGTCAACCTCTTTAAACACTGTGTGAGCTATCTTAGTATCCATTGCATAGATCCACAATATTTCAATTTTATTATAGTTCACTTTATAGCCGGAAAATGAACTAAAAAGATCAAGACATTCCAGTACTTTAGGAATAGCCTTGGAGGTATTATACAGACAGATCAAAAGGTCATCAGCATATAATAAAGTCTTGAGGGTAGTTTCGCCAATAACGATCCCTTCCAACACTTCCCTTAGCAAAATAGCAAGGGGTTCCAATGCTAAATTGAAAAGAAGGGGAGACAATGGACACCCTTGCCTGGTACCTTTTTTTAATCTTATCCCCGGTGTTAAGGAGTTATTAATCAACAAATAAGATATGGGGCTCTGGTATATATTACGTACACAATGAACAAATTGATTTTTAAATCCAAACTTACCAAGAGTCTGAAACAGATATTCCCATTCAATTGAGTCAAATGCCTTAACTGCATCAAGGGTTAAGAGCGCCATATCATATCTGAATTGTTTACCTGTCTCTTTATTAGAATTCCAAATATGATCTAACAAAGTTATAATTTTCCACGTATTTTTGGATACATTTCTAGAGGCCATAAACCCTGTCTGATCTGGATGTATAATTTGATCAAGACATTTCATTAGTCTAGTTGCTAGAATCTATTACTTGTTATTCACATGCTTGTCAGATAGTAAATTCTTTTTCAGATGCCTTGAAAGTTTTTGATAGGTAGGAATGTAGATCATGCCTATTTAATGTGCACACAGTAGAACATCTTGTTAAGCAATATGTGCCTACAGAAAATTGCTATTTCTGATAACTATGTGATAGATTGTTTTATACTATGAACAAAACACTCGCCCTGTGTCCTGGACACTTTAGAGGACATAGAGATCTATATTTATGTTACCAAAATTACAGCTGACAGTGGCTTGTAATTAATATAATTTGCTGTTCCTATGGCAATCTGACATAAGGAAATGTTTTATTATAGGACCGTTATGCACATTTGTGAGCTATGGTTTTAATATTATTGTAGGTTATATAGTCATAATATAGGACAGTGCATCAGTTATATGCAGCTCTGTTCTGACTTGCATACCATACTCTTATATTTCAAGCACTGGAACAATGCCCAAGTTCATAAATATAGTTCTAATACTTTCTGGGCCTAAGAGGGGCCTTGCCTTCTTGAGTTCTAGTGATACCTATATATCAAAAGCAGTAAATGCCCATATACATTTTTTCCCCCCAGTTATGACCCACTATATATGGTTTCATGGGCCTAATACAGTTAATACTCTAGAGATCAGTCTTTATCCGGGCCAGGTTGGTCGGATGGGCCTGTGCCTAGGTAGTAAGATTTGTAAGTGTAGTATTAAACAGATGCTAGGCTTACTTATTATTATGTAGTTATAGTGGCCTGCTGCATCCACATATATATACTGAGGAAAGCAGTGAAATAAGGTGAAAGTGCCTAGTTGTGTAAGGGACTTGTAGCAGGACACACAATTTTTATTGTAGAACCCTATTGGTAACATGCATCCATACACAGCCATTGGTGGTAATACTGAGATTTATATGGTTATTTAGTTGTTCTAGGTCAAAAGTGTTTTTAGTGAGCATGGCATTTACTGCAGCAATGAGTCATTCCCCTGCTAGGTACTCCTCTCCCACATACCTAGAAATATTGCGGTTAGGGGTAACTAAAATCCTCCGCAATTCAAAGCAGAGTTAGGTAGTCTCTGCCCTAACCTAAGCACTAAATATTATTTACCTTGTAGCTAATGGACCCTGCCATTCATTACATTTTTCTCTTTGTAAACTTAAGGCAGGTGTTCTTAGCATATTTACATATAACAGCTGCACTTTGATATAAATGTATTGTATATGCCGACTGTATATTTTAAGTCTCTTTCTAAGTAAAACCTCTGCCCAGAATCTTTTGTACTTTTTTAGTACAAGTTTATATTCAGTGACTACTTTATAAGTTTTAATCAGCCATTATCTGGCACCCAAAAGCCGGTTCATTAGTTACAGTTGTTAATATTGTGTTAACTATATGACCTATGAATGGTCTATTAGGCCATCCTCCTATATAAAAAATAAAACTAGGTTCTACCTTTTAGATGGGACCCGAAAAGTGGCCCCCTATTTATCATTGGCCTTCCATAAGTTGTAGGATTATGAAGGGTCCAAAAGTGGCCCTCATTCTCAGCCAGAAGGTGTGTTATGTTGTACTGTATGATGTGATTACCATTCAATGTGACTACTGTTGTTGTTTGAATTTATGTATCAGTGTTTCACATTGACGGATGTTCTTTTATTTTCTGTACTGCTTGGTGAACCTTAATAAAAATTATTTAAAAAAAAAAAAAGGAAACTCCAAGGTAAGGTAGATTCAATATTTACAGAAGTATACCATGCACAGCCTTAAATGAATAAGTAAAATGTATAACATTTATTGGTATGCATTTAAAAGTACAACTCACGAATTTGCGGTAAAGCTGGTGACGTCATCTGACGTGTTTCATGCAAATCTCGCACTCTCTCAAAGATAGATTAGGACAGGTGTTTCCTACCTTAAGTAGCCACAGAAACCTGTCTTTAAAGGGACATTAAACACTAAATACATGCTAGATAGAATGATACATTTAAAGAAAAGATTAGACCATGAGTAACATGTAGATATATTTTTTAAAGTTTCATTAGTTGTTTAAAAAGTGACAAAATAAGTGTAAAGTTTTAGAGTCTGTAAAACACTGGGAGCTGCCATGTTGTAACTTGTGTTACCTTCTCTGCTGTGGCCAATTAGAGACAGTTATAAATAGGTCACTAGAGTGTGCAGCCAATGGTTGTTCTGGATTTAACAGTGTTCTGCACTTCCATTTCTAACAGGAACTGAAAAGCTCACAATTTCAGAATGGAATTGCAGGCAAAAAGGACACAATAAATAATGAAAGTATATTGCAGAGCTGTTTTAAATATACAATTTATCATTTTATATTACCATCTCAAAGTGTTTAATGTCCCTTTAATCATGACATTTTTGGCGTGGGAAAAGAAAAAAGCACTACTTTTTCAGGCAATTGATTTTTTTTCCGGCCAATAAGAGAGGGGGAGATAGATATAGACAACTCCTAGATAGAGAAGTCCAATGGATTATTAAATTTGGAACAAAAGAGCCCTATGGTATAAAATATAAGTGGAAAGATTAAAAAAAGCTGGCGCTATAGACTCCCCTATAGCCAAATACAAAGGAACTTCCTCAAATAAGTTCCAAATTAGACAAATCTAATTTATATAAAGAAAATATTTAGTACTGGTGCTCTGGGCAAGGGGTAAAGAAATTAATTTGAAACCTGGCTATGAGGATATTTCACAGTTAGATCTGGTGTTGTAGTATTAGTGAAAAACACTCCAAATGTCTGGGTGTTTAAATCTCATTTAGGTATGTCTAATATTGAGATAATAATACAGTAGATGTGTACTACTACTAATAATAATAAATAAGTAAATCAATGATTATAATAATACTGAACTAAAATATGTGATCGATTAGACTATATAAAAAGAGAGAGATGCACTCAGCTGAGACAGAACAAAAGCTAGAAAAAACTTCTGTGCCTGTTCATTTTAGGGTGCCACTCAGGGTGCATACTCTTTTAGCACACTATTCCCCTTCACAGAGAAAAAATATCCTGTAGCATATCAGTCTGACCCTGCCCAATGACAGTCCAGCACCTAAATACCAGGCAATTCTTCTCTGAACAAGAGAAACAACAACAACAACCCCAGACGATCGTTTCGGCCATCTGTGGGCCTCGTCAGTGAGGTGCAGTCGCATCTCTCTAAGGGCATGTGTGCAAGGAGTCCACGTCTGGTTTCCCCTTTTACTCTTAGGGAGACTCAAAAGCAATTTGTATAAATATAAAAAGAGAGAAAGATGCACTCAGCTGAGACAGAACAAAAGCTAGAAAAACTTCCGTGCCTGTTCATTTTAGGGTACCACTAAGGGTGCACACTCTTTTAGCACACTATGCCCCTTCACAGAGAAAAAATATCCTGTAGCATTATCAGTCTGACCCTGCCTGATGACAGTCCAGCACCGAAATACGAGGCAATTCTTCTCTGAACAAGAGAAACAACAACCCCAGACGATCGTTTCAGCCTTCTGTGGGCCTCGTCAGTGAGGTGCAGTCCCACAGGCAAGGAAGTTTTCCAGCTTTTGTTCTGTCTCAGCTGAGTGCATCTCTCTCTCTTTTTATATTTATGCAAATTGCTCTTGGGTCTCCCTAAGAGTAAAAGGGGAAACCAGACATGGACTCCTTGCACACATGCCCTTAGAGAGATGCGACTGCACCTCACTGATGAGGCCCACAGAAGGCCGAAACGATCGTCTGGGGTTGTTGTTTTTCTTGTTCAGAGAAAAATTGCCTGGTATTTCGGTGCTGGACTGTCATTGGGTAGGGTCAGACTGATATGCTACAGGATATTTTTTCTCTGTGAAGGGGCATAGTGTGCTAAAAGAGTATGCACCCTGAGTGGCATTGAAAATGAACAGGCACAGAAGTTTTTCCAGCTTTTGTTCTGTCTCAGCTGAGTGTATCTCTCTTTTTATATTGATTAGAATATATAATTAGTAGTCTAGAATAAGTATTTAGGACTAGCTTGAAAAAAAGCAAATTACAAAAATACATACCCTTTAATAGTAACCATAAACAAATATATCAATATCACAGATGTATAATACATATATAATTAAGACATTAAAACATTTCATCAATGAATAAATCAAATGAGCAAACCAAAAAGGAAAAAAAAAAAAAGTAATACAAGGAAAATAATAGTACAGTATCTGATATATAAATAGCACCTAATATTCATATAACACCAAATCTAATACCAATTGAATAACGAGAATAAGTATAAATATAAAAGTGCATAGGGGTATATCTGCTAACACTGGACGTCCAGGAGATAAAATCTATCAAAAAGAATACTATGTGTGCACTACATAGGATTAAAAAAAATAGTATGGCCCAAAAATATATAAAAATATGAGAATATATAAAAAACGCTGAAAAGGGAGGAGTCAGTAGAAACTTAGCATGGTCTGTAGAAACTTTGCATTGATCTTTAAAGAGTAGATGATCGTAGTTAGTCAATAGGATGTATAAGGCAGAAAAAATTTAGTTTCACGATGTATAGTGGTCAATCTGACTTATAGTGACCAATGTATAGGAATAGAGGGTACCTGCACGCTACTTACTCTCTGTCAAGAGAGCGGGCGTTAACGAAGCTGTGAATGGATCGTCTCTCTAATATTTGAGGTTTAGATGTGTCAGTTGTAATGGCTGTCAGTCTACCTCTATGGTTAGTAAAACTTGAAGTTGGAGTAGTGGAATCCTCTGGACTTCTCCGGACCGCTACAGCGGTGTAGGCGTTTTAGCTGTGCGGATAAGTGCTGCTTCCTTCTGTGCTATCGCATGTCTATGGCGTCTGTCATCACTGGAATGTTACGTAGGCTGCTTCAAGCAATCAGCTGTTTTCGGCTTCTGAGATCCGTCTAAAGCTGTGTAGTTCTTTGCTGGAAATTTTCTCAATATGAATAGATTGCACTCCTAAACGTGGGAATATTATACCACCTCTACTGTCTCAATCGGTATCAGTTTGTTTGATATAGGGGTTTGTCAATAAGTGAATCCCCAAAGTCAATGTGGTAACAAACACAATATGTGCAATGTACACGATATGTGCAATGTCTGATGTAAGAGGTGAATAAGTCTCTCTCCTGGAAATCTCTTCCTTTACACACAATCAACGCGTTTCACCCCTGGGGGCTTTTTCAAAATGTGTGTGATGTGTACTTTTAACGTTTATATAGACCTCAATTACTTCTGATAGGTTCCGTTAAATGAGTCGATTGGCCTCAGGTGAATCCTTTTTGAAATAAAGGTGGATTACACTAAAGGTGGATTAGGACATCAAAATATAAGGATGCTTTATATCTCTCATCATATTCTCTACATGGCGACATTCTGTAGTGAATACACTAGTCCTAAGGGCTATATACCAAAACATTTTTTGCTTGCATTCTATGAATATCAGCCGAATAAAAAAGCAGAATAATAGTATGAAGAATGTCTAACAAATATTTGCTAGTTATTATGGTACATGGTTAATATTGTAGTTTCTCAACATTTTGAAGAAAATCACTAAATAACACCTGTGTGTGTATGTATGTGTGTATGTATATATAAAACAGATTTTTATGGGAAATAAATAATAGTTCTAGAAGAAAAAATTTTCCCTTGAGCAGATACTCATAGGGACTGAAGTTATTTGTGGTACTGTTATTATTATTGACATATTGGCATCTTGTTGGATTTTTTAAAAATATGATTTTTCTTTCGGTATATTTCAAGTAAAGAACACATATCTATGGATTGATAATATTCTGGGTTTTGCCGATATTATTCTTGTTTAAGACTTATATCTATTAGATATTTCATGTATCTCTAATCTTTTATGTAGGAGATCTATTCGGGCTGGGATATAGAATAGGCCACAGAAAACAGAATTGTGTGAAATGCATCTATCCTCTTGTTTGCAGGGGAGTAGTCAATGCACTGGTGTGACACTGTCTGAAAACTGTATCCATACATATATAAAGAGTCAGTGTCCCCTTAATTATTCATACATAAATGGCGTTCCGTCTAACTCAGAGTTGAGTCCTAGTGTAAGGATTCCGCTTCATGTTTTACCTATGCCTTTCCCATTCACCTTATGTATGGATTCCACTCCATGTTTTACCTATGCCTTTCCCATTCACCTGACTTCAGCCTTACCTGTACTTAAGGCATCAGCTGACTGCAGACAGGTGCTTAATTATTAAGTTTCTAGACTAGCTCTGAAGCGTGTCTGTTTTCCACTTGCTGTGTGTTTTTTCTGAAAACAAACCAGTCTGCTTTTCTTCCAATTACTGAACCAGCTACTACCTTGGGATTACTTATTTTTTACTGCCGGTTCATATGCTCATTTTGCCTACAGAAAGTTTTACAGAGGCGAGTTTTTCTTTTTAGCGTGCACGCTACAACAGAGACTTATTTCATACTGCAGTATGTTTGCTGCCGTCTCCCTCTGAGTTGCTATCTCATCTGAGCCACTGAAGCGTTTCTCACACACCGGACTTCAACCTCTCTTCCACTGCAACACAGTGCAACTTTTCTACAAACAACCTCCCACGGACTAAGTACAAGGACATCTCAGGATTAATTCCGCTTCTATTACACACCATCCGGTGACTGGGGGTAAGCACTGTAGTTACTTTAAGCTGTGCTGTACAAATAAACCTTGAACTTTGCTTTTCCCTGCTGCACTACTGACCGCAAGACTATCAGCACATGTGTATACCATTCTGTGACAAACTAACTAACAGTGTCTAAAACTGAGAGTTACACTTCACACTGAACTGTTATATCTTACTCCAGCACTAATAGCAACACTACCTGCTTTCTGGAACTCTGCTTTTCTTTATCAAGATTTATCATACTGGGAGCTAGCTGAACTCTAAAGATTGCTACTAAGAAATTGATTTATTTTTTATATTTCTTCTGATCCAACCTTTGTTTATGTCTATACTAATGCTGTGACGTTCAACAGCATATGTGATTTACATCATTCGTTGCCAGACAAGTTTCTGATCTGCAATTCAATTACTTGAGAATAACAACTTCACTGAAAGCAGCTTGGTCTATGCTGTTCAATAGTCCATTTGCCAAAAGTGATACAAATCATTTATTTTGCATACTCTGCAGTTGAGATCCATCCTCACTCTCCACTAAATCCTTACAGAATAATTAAGCCTTAAAAAATATGGATCCAGCAGAATTGCCCCAATTCGTTTACAACCTGTCTAAAAGAGTAGATGAACTCAGTCAAGGCCTTAGAGATCTAAAGGTTGAAAATGAGACTTTAACTAAGGTTATAAGAGAGACAACTCCTCCCAAAGCAAAAGCTGCTGAATCTATTGTGGAACCACAGATTGCAGCACCTGATTTGTTCAATGGTGATAGGAGTCTCTATCGCCAATATAGGAATGCCTGCCTCCTCACTTTTAACCTTAAGCCACTCACATATCCTAATGATAAGATTAAAGTGCTCACAATGATTACCTATCTACGGGGTGAACCCCGAATCTGGGCAGACACGCTCTTTGAAACCAACGATCCTATTCTATCATCCCTACAGTCTTTTCTAGCAGTCATGGATGAACTTTATTCAGACTCAAATTTACAATTGACTGCAGAAAGCAAGATGCGGAAACTAAAGCAAGGCAACCGTCCTGTTGAAGTTTATATAACGGAGTTTAAACAACATGCCATTAACTCCCAATGGAACGTGATTGCCTTAAGAAACCCATTTCGCCTAGGACTCTCGGAAGCAGTTAAAGATGAGCTAGCCCGAACTGATCTCCCTGACTCCTTAGACGGCCTCATGAAGCTCTCAATGCAAATAGATAGAAGGCTTCGCGAAAGGAAGTCAGAGCGTCAAATTGGCGATTCTTCTTACTAAGAGATCATTCCATCCTCCTCCAACTGCTTCTTCATCAAGTGTGCCTGAACCTATGGATATAGGCTTTATGAGGGGTCCATTGACCTCTGAAGAAAGGTTTAGAAGAAAATCAAAAGGACTGTGTATGTATTGTGGAAGTCCAAACCATCCTATCCGCGAATGCCCCTCCCTACGTAAAAATAAAAATAGTAAGTCTCTCTTACATTTGACTTCAATGATTGAACATGATAAACCAATTCACTGTACTTTAACCCTCTCTTTACAGTGGGACAGCAATCGCATGACGAAAGAAGCTATAATTGACACAGGAGCCCAAGGGAATTACATAGATAAAGCTATTGTTGAAAAAAATAAAATACCTCTCATCACTAAATTGTCTCCTGTCTCTATACGGGTTGTAGATGGGTCTGAAATTTCTTCTGGTCCTATTACTCAGCATACAATTCCCATTCTGGTATCCACCCTAGGTTCACATCAGGAATACATCACCTTTGATGTTATTACCTCTCCTCTATTCCCCATTGTACTAGGGTTGCAATGGCTTCGTTTACATGAACCTGTGATCAATTGGAGTTCTTTGGAAGTAAAATTTGATTCACCATATTGCCAGCAAACCTGTCTAAATCATTCCGTTCTCTTCCATTTGACAGAAACTCCACACATACCTAAAGTATATGAGAAGTTTGCAGACGTATTCAGTAAGAAGGAAGCTGATACTCTACCTCCTCATCGGTCGTATGACTGTCCGATCGACCTCAAACCTGGTACCACTCCTCCCTACGGTCATCTCTACCCTCTTTGCCAACCCGAGCTTGATCATTTAAAGACGTATTTAGATGAAAACTTAAAAAAAGGTTTTATACGTCCTTCAGTCTCTCCAGCAGCAGCCGGGTTCTTCTTTGTAAGAAACAAAGATAACTCCCTTCGACCAATCATCGACTTCAGGGAACTCAATAAAATTACGATAAAAAACAGGTATCCCCTACCACTCATCCCCGAACTCATTGAACGCCTCCAACATGCCAAAATCTTCACCAAATTAGATTTAAGAGGGGCTTATAACCTTGTCCGCAATAAGAGAAGGGGATGAGTGGTTGACCGCTTTTAGGACAAGATACAGCCTGTTTGAGTACCTGGTAATGCCGTTCGGGTTAACTAACGCCCCGGCCACATTCCAGTATTTTATTAACGATAAATTTCACAATCTTCTTGATACTTGTGTGGTCGTATACCTGGACGACATTCTAGTGTACTCAAACATGCTTGAAGAACATGTTAAACATGTTAGTTGGATACTTTCCAGGCTCCAAGTTCATAGGCTATATGCAAAGCTAGAAAAGTGTGTATTCCACACCAAGGAAATAGATTTTTTGGGGTACTCCATTGGCCCAAAAGGTATCCAAATGCAGGCTAACAAAGTAGATTCAGTAAAAAACTGGCTACAACCAAAAAATAGGAAGGAACTACAACGTTTCCTCGGGTTTAGCAACTATTATAGAAAGTTTATTAAAAATTTCTCTCAAATTGCTAAACCTCTCACTGTACTCACCAGTTCCAGTACACCTTTCACCTGGAACTCCAAGGCAACTGAAGCTTTCAACTCATTAAAAAAACTCCTTCTGCTCAGCTCCAATACTTCAATTTCCTGACCCTTCTCTCCAATTCATTTTGGAGGTGGATTCCTCCGATTATGCCCTTGGAGCTGTCCTCTCGCAAAGACGCAGTATATCCCAACCACTACATCCAGTAGCTTTCTATTCCAAAATTCTTTCTGCACCTGAGATGAACTATGCTGTTGGAGAAAAGGAACTCCTGGCGATAAAACGTGCCTTTGAACATTGGAGGCATCTCCTGGAGGGCACCGTCTTACCAATAATCATCTACACGGATCACCGTAATCTCGAGTTCCTACAAAGGAATAAAACTCTCTCTAGTCGACAGGTAAGATGGAGCCTATACTTCAGCAGGTTTAACTATCAAATCATCTACAGGCCCGGCTCTAAAAATGGAAAAGCGGACGCACTTTCTAGGAAAGACCCTAGACCTCCAAACACTCAGGAATCTACTTCTATCATTCCCCCAGATAGATTTTTGGGTCTACTGTCCACTTTCAAGACGCAACTTCAAACAGCTTTACGGTCAGATCCTCAGCTACCTCAACTCCGACTATCTCGTAGAAACAACCTCTACTATCATGGGACTCTCTTGTATGTCCCCGAGATTCTTAGACCTGCTCTAATTAAACAACATCATGATCCACCTCTCCTTGGACATCCAGGTATTATGAAAACAAAGGAACTTCTCAGCAGATCCTACTGGTGGCCAAATTTGGAAACATCTGTGAAAAACTATATCTCAAACTGCTCCATCTGCATTACTTCCAAAAAGGAAAGGGCCAAGCCGTATGGACATCTTCTTCCAATTCAAATACCTGATAGACCTTGGTTACATCTCGGCATGGACTTCATAGTTGAATTACCTGTGAGTTCTGGTTTCAACACCATTCTAGTTGTCACAGACATCCTGACCAAAATGGCTCATTTTATCCCATTTAACAAACTTCCCACTTCCAGTGAGACAGCACAACTCTTCTTAAATTTGATTGTCAGATACCACGGAATTCCTTCCATCATAACAACTGATAGGGGTACTCAGTTTACCTCAAAGTTCTGGAAAAGTCTTTCTGCTCAACTGAAAATTGATCATCGCCTAAGTACTGCCTTCCATCCACAAACAAATGGCCAAACAGAGAAATTAAATCAATGGCTAGAGCAGCATCTACGCTGTTATTGCTCTTATCAGCAAAATGAATGGTCACAATACCTATATCTGGCCGAATTTGCCTACAATAACTCGGTTAATTCATCCACCAAAGTTTCACCCTTCTTTGCAAACTATGCTTTTCATCCTCATTTCTCCCTGGAACAAACAGATAACCCAAATTCTCCTTCTGTAGATGATCTACTACAGAAGCTCGCTGAAAACTTCCACTTCCTAAAAACAAATATTCAACAGGCTCAGACCTCACAGAAGAAATACTACGACTTACGCAGACGACCATCACCATCTTATGCCATAGGCGATAAAGTTTGGCTTTCGACAAAAAACATCAAAATCCCTGTTCCCAGTAAAAAACTAGCAGGATTATATATCGGACCGTTCACTATCACTCACGTTGTTAACCCAAATGCAGTTACTCTGGACCTTCCTACTTCTATACCCATCCATCCTACTTTTCATGTGTCCCTTCTTAAACCAGCTTCAGATGATCCTTCAGTGAAAACCATTTTACCACCTGTGAATGTGATAAGATAAGATAAAATAAGCCCTAAAGGTGTGAATTAATATATGTGGTGCCACTCATATATATTAGACCCAAAATAAATTGGTAAATAAAGTTCATATAAGGATATGTATACTCTTCCTGGCACTCTTCAATCTTCTGTGTGGTCTCTCTTGATCCTCATAAAAAAGAAGAAATATGCCACATAGCGTAATTCTGTAATTTTGTTGCAATATAAAACTTGTGTCTGTGCAAATGGTTACTCACATGCGGTGGAGCTATAACCAAGCTCAGGTAGAAGCGCACACCCACTTTTATACTGTTGGGTAAAACAGATTCTTGTTCTGGTTGTTCAGATAAATGAATTTATTAAAACATCATATATAAAATAGCGTCACCAGACCTGCTAACAACACCTTTTCTGATAAGTATAGGCAATACAGTGTAGTAATTGCTCAATATGAGCGTAACAGAATACTAGAAACCGTGGTAAGGAGTATAGAAGCTGAACCACACAACCTCCCCCAGAAAGTCCAGTAACTGTTGCTCTTCTTATTGGTGTGCAGGTACTTAGGAAGGCGCCAGGGAACGATAACTCCAACGTACGTTTCGCATTAAGCTTTATCAAGGATGGTGTGCGCATGTCCAAAACCTTAATTTAAGTCATTCAAAATCTATAAACCGGATATCCGGTACAATGTCCTCCATCTTAAAAATGGGCAAACATTTCGGTGTGTGGTCATCATAAAACATCAAGTAGAGATATTCACAGTGAAATAATGATAGTGATAATTTGGATACCTTAAAGAAAGAAATAAAAAATACTAAAAGAAAGAAATATTTTAGAGACCATGAGGATTATAAAGAAAGAAAGGAAAGGAACTTTAAAATCAAGAATATGAGAGTAAATAATTATAATAATGGTAAAGAAAAATTATTTGTAGAGAATAGAAATAGCGAAATGAGACCCGGATATTACAATAGAAATACATATAATAATAGTAATACAAATAAACATCATTATCATACTCTGGCACATAGAGAGAGAGAAAACTATTACTCACATAACAATGAAAAGGATTCCAGACAAGGGTACAAAAATAATCAACATCAGTCAGGGGATAGGAATTATGCACAACATAAGGGGAATTACCACCGTACAGAACAGGAAAGGAAGGAAGATAATGAATGGCAGCAACCTAGAAACCCCTTTAAAAAACAAAGAGTTTATTATCAGGAAGATATCCCTACATATAACAGATTCGAGGACCTAAACAGATTTAGCTCAGAGGAAGATGGGGAGGTTTTTTTAGAAGCAGGCAAAAGAAAATACAATCGCACAAACTCGGATCTGTTCAACAAAAGGAGAAGGAATATGGACAGAACAGAGTACTAAGAAAAAAGAATAAAATAACTAATAAGAACATAACTGAAGTAACAAATAATGACAACAAGAAGACAGGAAAAGGTATCTTCAACCTATCCAAGATAGAACTAACAAGAGCACAAACTTCTGTTCTGGACAAAGGTCTTAATTTCGCACCTAGCTATAGAATCAATAAATTTGATACCTATATAGGAGTACAGAAATTTATACGCAATTTATGTATCAAAAAATACTTTCTTAACAGTCCTATTGTGAACAATAAGATCCCTGACTCTAATAAATATAAACATGCAGAAGTCAAAAATAGGTCATTATTTAATCCCACGCAATATAGGTCAGCCCCAAAGGAAACATTTTTAGAATTAGTTCATAGAGACATTAAACATCTCAAAACCAACTACACTTCAAATTTGACCAAAGTAGAACAAATAGCACTTAAAGAATTACAGGATAATGACAAGATAGTGGTGAAGCCGGCCGATAAGGGCGGAGGCACTGTTATAATGGACAGTGAAAAGTATAATGAAGAGTGTCTCAGACAACTGAATGATTTAAATACATATAAAAAATTAGACTCAAATCCTGTTTTTGTTTATAGAAAAAGAATTGAGAAATATTTGAACGAAGGACTTAAAGAAGGTATTTTAAACAAGAAGGAGTATCAATATTTATGCAACCAATTCCCCAAAACTGCCAGTTTCTATATACTCCCTAAAATCCATAAAGATCCCATAAACCCTCCAGGGAGGCCCATTGTGTCTGGGGTAAATTCACATACTAGTAATCTATCGGCATACATAGATTCATTCCTACAAACATACGTTAAGAATACAAAATCCTATTTGAAAGACACCATTAGTATATTAAATCATCTGGAAGACATCCAATGGAATAAAGAGTGGATGCTAGTCACTGGAGATGTCACATCCCTATACACCATAATAGATACAGAATTAGGGATTACCTCAGTACGTGACATCTTAAAAGAGGATACCACCCTTGATCCCAAACAGTTACAATTTATTTTGGATGGCATTAGGATCATCCTAGAGACTAACTACTTCTGGTTTAATAAAATATATTATTTACAGATAAGTGGAACGGCGATGGGCACCAGATTTGCGCCCAGTTATGCCAACTTATATATGGCCAATTGGGAAAATTTGTACATCTTCAATTCCCCCTGGGCGCAATATCTGGTGTCCTATCGTCGTTACATAGACAATCTGTTCCTGATTTGGTCAGGAACGGAAGGCCAATTAAACGAATTTAAGGAATATTTAAAATCTAACGAGTTTAATATAACCCTTACATGGAACCAGAGTAGAACAAAAGTAGAATTTCTTGACTTAGAAATATATATAGAAAATGAGGGATTAAAAACAAAAAACTTCTTCAAAAGTATTGATGTAAACAATTATATTAATCTAAACAGCTGCCATCAAAGACACTGGCTAAAAAATATACCAAAGGGACAGTTTACGCGCCTTAGGCGCAACTGTAGGGATGAAGCTGTTTTTCACACTCAATCTAAAATACTAAAAGAAAGATTTATAGAGAAGAATTACCCAAGCAATTTCTTAGAAGAGAAAATAGTAGAGGTGGCAAACTTGGACAGAAAAAATCTACTCCAGTATAAGCAAAAAAACAACTGGACATCAAAAACAGAGAATTCAGCAAGTAGACTGATCTTACAACACAGCACCCAAAGTAAAGAGGTGAGAGAAATTATACAAAAACATTGGGGAATTTTATTTAGAGATCCAAGTCTGTCTGAACTCATAGAAGATAAACCGTATATAATGTTTAAAAAGGTTCCAAATTTAAAAGTACAACTCACACATAAAACAATAAAAAAGACAGAAGGTATTAATTCAAATAAAAACTGGTTACCAACATTACAAGAAGGTTTTAGAAGGTGCCAGTTTTGTAGTGCCTGTAAAGAAATGAAAAAGGGACCCAAAATTTGCAATAAATTTTATTCCATGGATGGAAATAGGCAGTATAATATTAACCAAGTCATCACATGTAACAGTAAAAATGTAATATATTTGTTACGCTGCACGTGTAATTTAATTTACATAGGACGCACCTCCAGGCTTTTAAAAATAAGGTTAAATGAACATATATACAACATAAGGAAAGGTTTTCAGAAACATACACTATCAGCACACTTTGACAAAAAACACAATAGAAGAATAGAGGATCTTGAGTTTTTGGGCATCAGGAAGGTAGAATCTGGGTGGAAAGGAGGGGATACACAGAACCAATTAGGTCGTTTGGAGATGAAATGGATCCATATTATGGATAGTCTTATACCAAATGGCCTTAATAAGGATTTTGAACTTCACCACTTTCTATAAACAACATATATGCCAAACAACATACTCCGTGACTCTCCAACAAGCAATTTTGAAGTATCCAATTAAACATAAAACTTCCTATCCTTAGTACTAATGTATCAATATAAAACAGTAAAAGCTGACGATTCAAATGTATACATTTTAAATCTAATCATATTATCCGGTAGTAGTCACTAACATTTGCAAATTTTGTGTAGATGAATCTTTGTAAGATGATTAGAAATGGGATAGATCTCATTTGTACAATGCATAAGATTCAGTTTTTTAGTAACAATGAGAACATTACGGTTACTAAATACATTTTAGGATGTACACCTTTAAGATGTATATTTCCCTTTATGCTCCGTATTTACACATTTTCTATTTTCTATTTATATGGTACGTTATATACAGGACAAGTTCGTCTAATGAATTTTAACAAATTTTTTCTTGTCAAATGTTTTTAATTTTAATATTTCCTTGTCGAATGTTTCTATCCTTAACAATGTTTATGCATATATTGATGAATGCTTTCACTGTGAATATCTCTACTTGATGTTTTATGATGACCACACACCGAAATGTTTGCCCATTTTTAAGATGGAGGACATTGTACCGGATATCCGGTTTATAGATTTTGAATGACTTAAATTAAGGTTTTGGACATGCGCACACCATCCTTGATAAAGCTTAATGCGAAACGTACGTTGGAGTTATCGTTCCCTGGCGCCTTCCTAAGTACCTGCACACCAATAAGAAGAGCAACAGTTACTGGACTTTCTGGGGGAGGTTGTGTGGTTCAGCTTCTACACTCCTTACCACGGTTTCTAGTATTCTGTTAAGCTCATATTGAGCAATTACTACACTGTATTGCCTATACTTATCAGAAAAGGTGTTGTTAGCAGGTCTGGTGACGCTATTTTATATATTTTATATATGATGTTTTAATAAATTCATTTATCTGAACAACCAGAACAAGAATCTGTTTTACCCAACAGTATAAAAGTGGGTGTGCGCTTCTACCTGAGCTTGGTTATAGCTCCACCGCATGTGAGTAACCATTTGCACAGACACAAGTTTTATATTGCAACAAAATTACAGAATTACGCTATGTGGCATATTTCTTCTTTTTTATGAGGATCAAGAGAGACCACACAGAAGATTGAAGAGTGTCAGGAAGAGTATACATATCCTTATATGAACTTTATTTACCAATTTATTTTGGGTCTAATATATATGAGTGGCACCACATATATTAATTCACACCTTTAGGGCTTATTTTATCTTATCACATTTATTTCATTCATTCTTTTTTTTGTGATACTTTGGTATTTGTTATTATTTTACCACCTGTACCTGTACCCCTAGATCCGGACACTTATGAAATTCAAGACCTCTTGGATTCCAGACGGCATAAAGGTGTCTTACAATATCTGGTCAGATGGAAAGGCTACTCACCTGATGATGACACTTGGGAGCCTTATACCAATATAGATGCACCTAGACTCATCTCTCGTTTCCACAGACGATATCCCCTTAGACCTAAACATCAAGCCGAGGATCGGCTTGCTTGAAGGGGGGCGTATGTAAGGATTCCGCTTCATGTTTTACCTATGCCTTTCCCATTCACCTTATGTATGGATTCCGCTCCATGTTTTACCTATGCCTTTCCCATTCACCTGACTTCAGCCTTACCTGTACTTAAGGCATCAGCTGACTGCAGACAGGTGCTTAATTATTAAGTTTCTAGACTAGCTCTGAAGCGTGTCTGTTTTCCACTTGCTGTGTGTTTTTTCTGAAAACAAACCAGTCTGCTTTTCTTCCAATTACTGAACCAGCTACTACCTTGGGGATTACTTATTTTTTACTGCCGGTTCATATGCTCATTTTGCCTACAGAAAGTTTTACAGAGGCGAGTTTTTCTTTTTAGCGTGCACGCTACAACAGAGACTTATTTCATACTGCAGTATGTTTGCTGCCGTCTCCCTCTGAGTTGCTATCTCATCTGAGCCACTGAAGCGTTTCTCACACACCGGACTTCAACCTCTCTTCCACTGCAACACAGTGCAACTTTTCTACAAACAACCTCCCACGGACTAAGTACAAGGACATCTCAGGATTAATTCCGCTTCTATTACACACCATCCGGTGACTGGGGGTAAGCACTGTAGTTACTTTAAGCTGTGCTGTACAAATAAACCTTGAACTTTGCTTTTCCCTGCTGCACTACTGACCGCAAGACTATCAGCACATGTGTATACCGTTCTGTGACAAACTAACTAACAGTGTCTAAAACTGAGAGTTACACTTCACACTGAACTGTTATATCTTACTCCAGCACTAATAGCAACACTACCTGCTTTCTGGAACTCTGCTTTTCTTTATCAAGATTTATCATACTGGGAGCTAGCTGAACTCTAAAGATTGCTACTAAGAAATTGATTTATTTTTTATATTTCTTCTGATCCAACCTTTGTTTATGTCTATACTAATGCTGTGACGTTCAACAGCATATGTGATTTACATCATTCGTTGCCAGACAAGTTTCTGATCTGCAATTCAATTACTTGAGAATAACAACTTCACTGAAAGCAGCTTGGTCTATGCTGTTCAATAGTCCATTTGCCAAAAGTGATACAAATAATTTATTTTGCATACTCTGCAGTTGAGATCCATCCTCACTCTCTACTAAATCCTTACACCTAGGGGATGTAGGGTTCTCATATTATAGATAATTTCGGTTTCCTTTTTCAGAATTTTAGTTTCAAAGTTCCCTTCCCGCCAATCTGGTTGAACTTTAACTATACCCCAAAATGTAAGTTCCTTCAAGTTGTTACTATGGACATTTCTATAGTGCCTATATAGATGGGTCTCTTTTTTCCCTTTTTCAATGAGCCAAAAGGTTTTCCCTATTGCGTTCTCTGAGGGCCCTGTTGTTTCTCCCAGATATTGCTTATTACAGCTGCATTGTATTTAATAGACAATGCCCTTGTCTGTACATCTTACTGTATCTTTTATTGTGAAAGAGATATTCACAATAAAAGATACAATAAGATGTACAGACACGGGCACAGACATGGGCATTGTCTATTTAACACAATGCAGCTGTAATAAGCAATATTTGGGAGAAACAACAAGGACCCTCAGAGAATGCATTCGGGAACACCTTTGGCTCATTGAAAAGGGAAAAGAAAGAGACCCATCTATATAGGCACTTTAGAGATGTCCATAGTAACAACTTGAAGGAACTTACATTTTGGGGTATAGTTAAAGTTCAACCAGATTGGCGGGGAGGGAACTTTGAAACTAGACTTCTGAAAAAGGAAGCAGAAATTATCTTATAAAATGAGTACCCTACATCCCCTAGGACTCAACTCTGAGTTAGACGTAACGCAATTTATGTATGAATAATTAATTAAGGGAACACTGACTCTTTATATATATGCATGGATACAGTTTTCAGACAGATAGTTTCACACCAGCGCCTTGACTACTCACCTCCTGCAAACAAGAGGATAGATGTATTTCACACAATTCTGTTTTCTGTGGTCTATTCTATATCCCAGCCTGAATAGATCTCCTACATAAAATATTAGAGATCCATATGGATTGCATAAAGATATATAAAGAGGGAGGATCCCATGACTTTTTAGGGGATGAGAGAATTGAAATATTTGTTAGACAAAAAAAAATGAATGAAATGGGTGTTATTTTAATCATTTTAACTATTGAAATTGCCAATGAAATATGAGATGTTAAATTAAATGTACATCTGTTATTTGTGATATTTTGTTTTTGTAATGTGTATACTGCTCTCTATTATTGCTGCTTAATATGTTTATATAGGTAGACTCTGAATGTGCAGGTGCATTAGATTAATTAGAGAACACACCCCATAAAAGGGAGGACTTGTTCCATTTGTGTTAGGTAGGAGCTATAAAAAGCAGGTTTACTGGTAAGGTGAACACTATGCCTGATGAAACGGCTGTATAGTACCGAGAAACGTGTTGCATTCATAGGGGGATATTTGAATACCCCTATTCCACTACTTGTACTTGTTTTTAAACCCTTTTTATCATTTTTAAAAATCCAAGTTGAGTGGAAACACCTTACCTGCTTGTGTTTACTGACTACCTACTGGAATCAAATTACTAGTCTTATCCTGTACCTGGATTCTGATCTTTGGGAGAACCTTAATAGGGTGAGCCGATACGCCCTGAAAAAATATATTAGCCTACCTCTACCAGCACATAGGTGTGCTTGGTCAGCATCACACAGGGATCTCCAGCGGTGGGTGAGCTGTTAAACCCTATAAATCTACAGCCTGCACCTACTAGCACACCAGGGTGCTTTAGTAATATGTGAGTACCCATTTGGCTCATACTGTACAAAGTTCATACATATGTTTGATGATTCTGCACCCCTCTGTTCTTTTTTTATACTCTGCAGTTTATCCGGATCAGTCTGTGAGGAGGAGGCAGCCAACACATGATAATCCACTTTGATGAAGATTTCTCTACACTAAAGAAGTGCATCCAATTTACTTTGGGACTCTTATTTCTAGAAATTTGTATGTATGGTATTTTTTTTTTTTTTTTGCATATGGTATATTGTTAACTATTAACACTTATATTCTGTTATGCAAGCGCCCCCTTAAATTTTGTCATATCTCTATTCAAAAGATGTAATTTATCCATGTGCATTTAATTTTTGACCAGAATGTCATTTTAATTAATAGATTATTTTATTAATGTGGTTACACTACCAGACAATTATTCAGAAACTTTTATTTTCCCTCAAATATGGACACTAAGTCATGCTTTTGAGATCTTTCGGCAGAGAGTTTTAAGACTTTGTTAAACAATTATTTGTCAGTTAAGATCTCAGCGCATGTATATGCCTAAGCTATTTGGTATTTCGATTTACCTTACTCTGCCATAATGTATTGAAGTATGTTCATTTTTCATTTGTTTATGTCTGTTTTTTATGCTATTCCTTTAATGAAGACAAATGTTTAAAAAAAAAAAAAATACAAGCACATATCCCGTGTGTATTAAAAAGGGATATCAAACCCAAAAATTCCAATTTACTTCTATTATCAAATTTGCTTCATTCCCATGATATTCTGTGTTGAAGAGATACCTAGGTAGGCAGCTGGAGCAGTACATGGCAGAAAACAGAGCGGATATCTAGTGCTCTTGCAAATGGATAATATTCTTTTAAAACTGCTGCAATAAAGTTCTCAAGAAAGGGGCCTGCTTCTAAGCATACGTCCCTGGTTTTCAACAAAAAATACCAAGAGAATGAAGAAAAATTGATAATAGAAGTAAATTAGAAAGTTGTTTAAAATCACATGCTCTATCTGAATCATGAAAGAAAAGTGTTGGGTTTCATATCCCTTTAATAGCCACTTTGCAAGTTGTAGCAAGGGTGTAAGCTGTGCTGCCTTTGTAATAATGTTACACATAGCGGTTTACTTTCGGACAGGTGGGCTTATATTGTGTTTTACACAAAAAAAAAAGTAATGATTTACATAATTGTGTTTGACATATAAAATGCAACAATTTGGAAGCAAAAAAAAAACAACGAACATTATCTAATAAGGTTATATAAAGGGATAGTAAAGTCCAAATTAAACTTTCATGATTCAGATAGGGCATGTCATTTTAAACAACTTGTTATTCTTAGTTGAAAGCTAAACCTAGGCAGGTTCATATGCTTATTTCTAAGCACTTAAAGGCCGGCTCTCATCTAAATGCATTTAACAGTTTTTCACAGCTAGAGGGCGTTAGTTCATGCGTTTCATATAAATAACATTGTGCTCATGCACATGGAGTTATTTAAGAGTCAGCACATTGCCTGAAATACAAGTTTGTCAAAAGATCTGATATAAGGAGGCAGTCTGCAGAAGCTTAGATACAAGGTCATTGCAAAGGTACAAATTATATTTCTAGAACAGTGTTGGTTATGCAAAACTAAGGAATGGTAAATAAAGGGATTATCTTTCTTTTTAAACAATAACATATTTGGGCATCAATCCGATATAAATCGTCGCCCGCAAAAGCCGGCGACGCCAAATTTTGCGCTGGTTTGGTGTCACATATACGGCGTAACATAGAAGTTATGCTCGTATATTTCTGCCTCCGGCCATAGTTTTTTGGCCCATAGAAAAGTATACCAAACCAGCGCAGTTTGGTATCCAATATACAGCGTAAGGACTTGGAGTAAGAGAAATCTTACTCCATTTTCACCTCGCCACAAATTGCAGGCTTAGTAAGCCTTACGCAGTGTATTTGAGTCTCGTAACTCCCTAAACTAGCTGCAAAATAAAACTTAACAGCTAACGCATGCGCAATGTCTACCTGTCAACCGCGATCCCCCGACGCAATCCCTAATAAAGTGTTTAACCCCTAAACCACCGCTCCCGGACCCCTCCGTCACCTACATTAAATGTCTAACCCCCTAATGTGAGCCCCCTACACCGTCGCCACCTACATTAGAATTATTAACCCCTAATGTAATCCCCCTACACCGTCGCCATCTACATTAAAATTATTAACGCCTAATGTGAGCCCCCTACCCCGCCGCCACCTATTTTAACTATATTACCCCCTAATCTAATCCCCCTACCCCGCCGCCACCTATATTAAATATATTAACCCCTAATCTAATCCCCCTACACCGCCGCCACCTATAATAAATGTATTACCCCCTAAAATACTAAAATGTCCCTACCCTAAACTAAATTAAAAATAGCCCTGAAAAGGGCTTTTTGCGTGGCATTGCCCCAAAGCAACCAGCTCTATTACCAGCCCTTAAAAGGGCCTTTTGCGGGGCATTGCCCCAACGTAATCAGCTCTTTTGTCAGCCCTTAAAAGGGCTTTTTGCGGGGCATTGTCACAAAGTAATCAGCTCTTTTGCCTGTAATCTAAATCCCCCTACACCGCCGCCACCTATAATAAATGCATTACCCCTAAACTAATCCCCCTACACTGCTGCCACCTATATTAAATTTATTAACCCCTAATCTAATCCCCCTATACTGCTGCCACCTATATTAAATTTATTAACCCCTAAAATACTAAAATTTCCCTACCACTAAACATAAGTCTAACCCTACAAATAGCCCTGAAAAGGGCCTTTTGCGTGGCATTGCCCCAAAGTAACCAGCTCTATTACCAGCCCTTAAAAGGGCCTTTTGCGGGGCATTGCCCCAAAGTAACCAGCTGTTTTACCAGCCCTTAAAAGGGCTTTTTGCGGGGCATTGTCACAAAGTAATCAGCTCTTTTGCCTGTAATGTAATCTAATCCCCCTACACCGCCGCCACCTATAATAAATGCATTACCCCCTAATCTAATCCCCCTACACCGCCGCCACCTATATTAAATATATTAACCCCTAATCTAACCCCCCTACACCGCCGCCACCTATATTAACCCTAATTATATTAGGGTTAATATATTATATATATTAACCCTATCTAACTCTAACACCCCTAACTTAATTATTATTAAAATAAATCTAAATAATATTAACTAAATTATTCATATTTAAAACTAAATACTTACCTATAAAATAAACCCTAAGATAGCTACAATATAATTAATAATTACATTGTAGCTATTTTAGAGTTTATATTTATTTTACAGGTAACTTGGTATTTATTTTAACTAGATACAATAGCTATTAAATAGTTAATAACTATTTAATAGCTACCTAGTTAAAATAATTACCAATTTACCTGTAAAATAAATCCTAACCTAAGTTACAAATACACCTACACTATCAATAAATTAAATAAACTACAAATATCTAAACTAAAATACAATTAAATACACTAAACTAAATTACAAAAAAATAAAAAAAAGATTACAAGATTTTTAAGTTTAAATTACACCTATTCTAAGCCCCCTAATAAAATAACAAAGCCCCCCAAAATAAAAAAAATGTCCCTACCCTAATCTAAATTACAAAAGTAATCAGCTCTATTACCAGCCCTTAAAAGGGCCTTTTGTGGGGCACTGCCCCAAAGTAATCAGGTCTTTTACCTGTAAAAAAAAACAACAACAACCCCCCCCATTACAACCCACTACCCACATACCGCTATTCTAACACACCCAATCCCCCCTTAAAAAAAACCTAAGTCTAACCACCAAGTGCTCCTTACCTGTCCTGAAGACCTCTTCTTCTTCCAGGATCCAGCCGGCACGGAGCGGAGGAGTTGAAGACCGATGACCACGGAGCTGAAGACCATCCATCTGGAACTGAAGACTGGCGACGCTGGAACTGAAGACCGGAGCGTGGAGGATCCTCTTCATATGATCGCCGCCATACACTGAATAGGAATTCAAGGTACGCGATTAAAAATGGCGTCCCTTGAATTCCTATTGGCTGATTTGAGCCTTCAAATTCAAATCAGCCAATCAGGTGCGAGCTACTTTAATTCTATTGGCTGATTTGAATAGCCAATAGAATAAGAGCTACTGTAATTCTATTGGCTATTCAAATCAGCCAATAGAATTACAGTAGCTCGCATCCGATTGGCCGATTTGAATTTGAAGGCTCAAATCAGCCAATAGGAATTCAAGGGACGCCATTTTTAATTGCGTACCTTGAATTCCTATTCAGTGTACGGCGTCGATCGTATGAAGAGGATCCTCCACTCCGGCTCCGGTCTTCAGTTCCAGCGTTCTTCAGTTCCAGCATCGCCAATCTTCAGTTCCAGCATCGCCGGTCTTCAGTTCCAGATGGATGGTCTTCAGCTCAGCGGTCATCAACTCCTCCGCTCCGCGCCGGCTGGATCCTGAAAGAAGAAGAGGTCGCCGCCTGGAAGAAGACTTCTCCGCCGGTCTTCAGGACAGGTAAGGAGCACTTGGGGGTTAGACTTAGGTTTTTTTTAAGGCGGGATTGGGTGGGTTAGAATAGGGGTATGTGGGTTGTGGGTTGTAATGGGGGGGGTTTGTTGTTTTTTTTACAGGTAAAAGAGCCGATTACTTTGGGGCAATGCCCCACAAAAGGCCCTTTTAAGGGCTGGTAATAGAGCTGATTACTTTTGTAATTTAGATTACGGTAGGGACATTTTTTTTATTTTGGGGGGCTTTGTTATTTTATTAGGGGGCTTAGAATAGGTGCAATTAGCTTAAAAATCTTGTAATCTTTATTTTTTGTAATTTAGTGGGGGTTTTTTGCAATTTAGTTTAGTGTATTTAATTGTATTTTAGTTTAGATATTTGTAGTTTATTGAATTAATTTATTGATAGTGTAGGTGTATTTGTAACTTAGGTTAGGATTTATTTTACAGGTAAATTGGTAATTATTTTAACTAGGTAGCTATTAAATAGTTATTAACTATTTAATAGCTATTGTACCTAGTTAAAATAAATACCACGTTACCTGTAAGATAAATATAAACCCTAAAATATCTACAATGTAATTATTAATTATATTGTAGCTATCTTTGGGTTTATTTTATAGGTAAGTATTTAGTTTTAAATAGGAATAATTTAGTTAATATTATTTAGATTTATTTTAATAATAATTAAGTTAGGGGTGTTAGAATTAGATAGGGTTAATATAGTTAATCTATATAATATAATAACTATATTAACCCTAATACAATTAGGGTTAATATAGTTGGCGGCGGTGTAGGGGGGTCAGATTAGGGGTTAATATATTTAATATAGGTGGAGGCGGTGTAGGGGGATTAGATTACAGGCAAAAGAGCGGATTACTTTGTGACAATGCCCCGCAAAAAGCCTTTTTAAAGGCTGGTAAAAGAGCTGGTTACTTTGGGGCAATGCCCCGCAAAAGGCCCTTTTAAGGGCTGGTAATAGAGCTGTTTACTTTGGGGCAATGCCACACAAAAGGCCCTTTTCAGGGCTATTTGTAGGGTTAGACTTAGGTTTAGTGGTAGGGATATTTTAGTATTTTAGGGGTTAATAAATTTAATATAGGTGGCGGCGGTATAGGGAGATTAGATTAGGGGTTAATAATTTTAATATAGGTGGCGGCGGTGTAGGGGGATCATATTAGGGGGTAATACATTTATTATAGGTGGCAGCGGTGTAGGGGGATCACATTAGGGGTTAATATAGTTTAAATAGGTGGCGGCGGCGTAGGGGGATCATATTAGGGGGTAATATAGTTTAAATAGGTGGCGGCGGTGTAGGGGGATCATATTAGGGGGTAACATAGTTAATGTAGGTGGCGGCGGGGTAGGGGGCTCACATTAGGGGGTAAAACATTTAATATAGCTAGCGGCGGTGTAGGGGGTCAGATTATGGGGTAATATAGATAATGTTGCTGGCAGCGGGGTCCAGGAGCGGCAGTTTAGGGGTTAATATATTTATTATTAGGAGTGAGAGGGGGGATTGCGGATAGAGGGCTATACGTGTCGGGCTATGTTTTGGAGGCGTGTTAGACAGTACGGGAGATTTAATAACTTAGTCAGGTTTTTTATGTGGCGGCAGTTTCTAAAGTGGCGACTCCAGAAATTTGTACTTACACAGATTTCTGGACATCGCTAGTTTGTCAGACTTACGGCACTTTAGCATCTGACGGCGCCGTATATGAGATAGCTCGAGTTGCGAGCTGAAATTACGGGCGGCACAGGTTTCCACGCTTGCGACAAAACCTGCGCCGTATATCGGATCGCGCCCCTGGTGTTTACTATCCGTTTAATTATTTATTTTGGAAAACCATCACATTCTTTTTAAAATAGCCCCATCCCATATATTGTATATAGTGAACATAACTCATATAGTTACATAGTAACTATAGTAGCATAGGTGTATTGTGTATTATAAAATAAATAGGGAGGGAAAAGTTCCTGTGTAGTTTTAAAATGTTTAAAACCAATAAAAACAAAACAAATAAATGCAAATGCTAACCACACTACTTTTCTGTGTTATTTTTTTTTCTATACTACTATAGTTTGAGTTTATTTGAATATCAAAAGCATTAATATAGGGTTTGTGTACTCTGAATTTGTTTAAATGTAAAGTAATTTTATCATAAAGGGATAGAAAAGTCAAAATTAAACTTGCATGATTCCCGATATTTTAAGACACTTTTAAATTCACTTCTATTTTCAAATGTGTTTTGTGCTCTTGGTATCCCTGTTTGTTAATAAATATGCACATATCCTACACTAGTGGGAGCTAGCTGATGATTGGTGCCTGCACACATTTGTCTCTCGTGATTGGCTAACTATATTCAGCTAGCTGCCAGCAGTGCAATGCTGTTCCTTCAGCAAAGGATAACAAGATAATGAAACAAATTTGATAATAGAAATAAAGTGGAAAGTTGTTTAAAAATGTATGTTCTATCTAAATCATGAAAGGAAATTTTTGGGTTTCATATCCCTTTCTTTCATGATTTGGATAGAACATAACATTTTAAACAGCTTTCCACTTTATTTCTATTAGATTACTTCGGTTATCTAATTTTTAAATTAGATTACTTCTGTTATCTAATTTGCTTAATTCTCTTGGCATCATTTGTTGAAAACCATATCTAGATAGGCTTAGAAGCAGGGAGCTAGCTGCTGATTGGTGCTTGCACATGTATGGCTCTTTTGAATCGCTTACCGATGTGTTCAGCTGGCTTCAAGTAGTGCATTGCTGCTCCTTCAAGAAAGGATACCAAGAAAATAAAGCAAAATTGATAATAGAAGTAATTTAGAAAAATGTTTACAATTGACTAAATCAACAAATAAAAAAATTGAGTTTCATGTCCCTTTAAGCTGTGGAGATAATGCATTTTCAATTTAATTGTAACTCTTTTGTGACTTTAAAATGACAAAATACAAGAAAGCTGTTTAAAATTAAAAATGGGAATTTAACATAAACAAATAACTTCACTTACACTGACTTCAGCAAGTGAAGTCATGGCCCAGGCTGTGGTAGATCTCAGACCTGTACGCTGTATATATTCTCTGCTTGCCAAAGGGTGCCTGCAGGAATTTAAACATTTATTATTATGTAATTCAATATATATCTTTTTTCAAATGCAAGATGTAAGTTCAATTGGAACAGCAATGTTGTGAGAGTTAAATGTAGCATGTTGCTTTAATTTCTAATTATGGGTGACACTGCAGGTATCTCAAATTCTGTGGCACATGTGAAAACAATATACACACACAAAAATAAAAAATTATTCCAGGAACGAACAACAGCTCAGTAGCTTGTTCTATGGTCATGTTACCACCAGGGAGAAGCTTCTTTTAGCCTAATTGTGCTTCTCACAGAGGAGAACTCTCCTGAAGTATCATCTTGATCCTACCTAACAAGCTTAGTCCAGCTCTGAAATACCAGGCAACCCTCTTGTGAACAATAAAAATGGTAACCCCAAATGATCATTTAGGCCTCTTTTGGGCCTCTTCAGTGAGGTGCAGCCATATCCCTCTAGTCACTTTGGGCAAGGAGTCCACATCTGGTTTCCCCCTTTACCCCCTTACGAAGAATTTCTTCAGGGACTTAATACTAAATACAAACAGAATAATGAGCATTCTTTCAGGAACGAACAACAGCTCAGTAGCTTGTTCTATGGCCCTGTTACCACCTCTGAATAGCTTCTTTTAGCTCAATTGTGCTTTTCACAGAGGAGAATTCTCCTGAAGAATCTGATCCACCTAACAAGTTCAGTCCTGCCCCGAAACACCAGGCAACCCTCCTGTGAACAAGTAAAATGGCAACCACAAATGATCAGTTCTGCCTTCTTTGGGCCTCAGTATTGATGTGCACCCATATCTCTCTAGGCACATTTAGCAAGGAGTCCACATCTGGTTTAACCCTTACAGAGACTTTCCCCTGGGTTATAATACAAATAGTTCCTGGAAGAATGCTTCTCTTTCTGTTTCTAACAACTACTCAGTAGCTTGTTCTATGGCCCAGTTACCACCTGAGAGTAGCTTCTTTTGGCCCAATTGTGCTTTTCACAGAGGAGAACTATCCTGAAGTATATCAGTCTGATCCCGCCTAACAAGGTCAGTCCAGACCCAAAATACCAGGCATTCCTCCTCTGAACAAGGAAAATGATTTGTTTCTCACTTTGTGGTAATGTAGACAGCATCGGCATCTCACCTAACTAAATTTCAATTGTTTGGTTTAGGCAAATTTTATGGTTAAAGCGTGTAGAAAGGGTGATACTCCTTTTTCTTTTAAGGCATTGTAAGAATGGACAATTTTTGATGATGGGTTTGCCTCGCGTAGTAGGGGAAAGCAGTTTTTTTGAGCAGCTCTTTGGGTATGAGATTCGTAGGTGTGGTATTTATGAGGTACAGCTTTGTGTGTAAGGACGTAGGAAGTCAGACTAGCACAGGCAGCTTGTTTAAAGACTTTATACTATGACATGTTCTGTAAGATTTATGGTAATTTACTTATGTTACAATTGTGTAATCAATAAACATGCTGTGGCCAGATTTATTACCAATAAAGTAGTCTCTTTTGGTTTATTTGAGATTGTTGAGGAGGCTATGTTGTTTTGGGTGCTAGAGAACTTGACCAGTAGGGGAGATGTTTCTGTAAAATCAGGGGGTCCTAAGAGTGACATAAAATAATAATACTATTGTATTACTGCCCTATTGCTTGTAATGCGGTTAAACATATACAGAGCTATTCAAAATTAAGCAATGAGGCAAATACTGAAAAGATTGTGAATTACAGGCATCCACTATTCAAGATCATGAGCAACAGCAAAACTAGCAGAAATGCATATATTTTATACTTCTTAATTTGAGTTGATTATTGCTATAAACAATACTGGCTTGCAATTTTAGGAATAATATATATAACCATGCAAACTTGTTTCAGCAACACAAATAGGGCCAAATAACACTACAAATGCTTTGATGAACTATGTTGACAGAACAAGATAGCATTCTTTAAATGTTCTCCAGCAGCTTGCCAAGACAAAAACATACACAGAATCATTATAAAAAAGTTAAATATATTTACCTCATTATAGGTAATCCCACTACTGTATAATTGTCATTCAGATGCACGAAAACCTAAAATAAATACATTTGAAAGTTTATGTCTTTTGTTCAATAATAACAATATACAAATTTCTTCAAGTCAAGAGTGTACTGTGGGAGGATGGCATGTTTAGGAGAGCAACCAATACAATATTGACTTTATTGTGGGACTAGCTTTTTTACATAGATGCTTGGTAAAGGAACAACCAAAATGTATCTTACTGGAACTAATAAATGAGATGAAAAGCCCCATTTATCAAAGCTTCAACATTAAGACAATCAGCAGTCTCAATACGTCCGCTGAACCTCGCTGCAGTGATTATACATGTGACTTGGAAATGTATCAAAACTAAGGCTTAATACTCTTGCGTCAACAAAGCTACAATGATCAGCACTCTGTTGATAACTTTAAAGCATCAATGGTGCGAATACTTCAATTTATCAATTGTTCAACACAAAAAACAGATACAATATGAATCACATGATGCATCCCTTTATAAGAATCTTTTAGCGTTGCAGGGCCAGTATTACATATAGTATTGTTGTCTGTACTATAAATCTTATTATATCTAATGGTTTATTACTAACTCTTAGAGAGTAATATATGGTATTTATCTTGATTTTGATGCAAATATTTTTATGACAGTTTGTACAAGAGTTTTGAAGTTAAAGGGACATTAAATAAATTGTATAAGCATAGTATTGATGTTATTGTCCTCTTCACTTTAGTTGTGTGTGCATCCTATTGTTTCCTATGGTGTTCACCAGCTCAAAGCTCGCAGATTGAAACCCTGGTCTGACATGTAGTTTGATATGTGAATGTACAAGTTGAAAGTATAATAAATCTTTAAAAAAAAAAAAAAAAAAAAATCGGTCGAATCTAGATAGATCAATTTAGCTAAATATCTAGATAGATCAATTTAGCAAAATTCCAATGAAATTACGGAGTAATAAAGTTTCAGGGACTGTTTATCGCTGAACGGAACTTTGGACTATTTTTTATAAATTGACAGCATGAAAACTTTGAGTAGCCTATTTTGTGCATTATTTGATGCTTAATTATAGAAAGTTTTCAGTTGAAGCTTTGATAAATGGGTCTGGAAGACTGAAGTTAAGATTTTCAAGTTACTTCTTTCCCAGCTACCCAGTAAGTTAGGTTTTACTCTTCTTGTTTGTATGCTTTTTAAAAAGACTGTTAAATACATTAGAATTGCAATAGATTTCTTTTCTGACAAGTTTAAACATTTACTTAAATTGGCCGGGCCCCTGTATCATGTGACAGCCATCAGCCAATAACAGACTCATACATATATACCCTGTAAACACTTGCACATGCTTAGTAGTAGCTAGTGCCTCAGAAAGTGTGCAAATAAAAAGATTGTGTGGAATTTGATAATGAAAATAAATTTGAAAGTCTCTTAAAACAGCATACCGTATAGGAATCAGAAAAGTTTAATTTTGACTTTAGTGTTCCTAGAAGGATTCACAACTGTGCCACCATTCCACCATTGTGCACTGTTTTTAATGTAAGACTTAAGGTTAGGATTTGAATCAATATCCCAAATTGGATGTGCCTACTTATGTCCTATTGGCCTGCCTAGGTTTACTCTTCAACAAGAGAATGAAAAATTTATAATAGCAGTAAAATGGAAAGCTGTAAAAATGGTATGCTCTGATTGAATCATGAAAGGGGAATATAACCCACAAGTTCCTTGACCTTGCGGGGAATGTTGGGAGGTATGTCTAGAAAGTACAGCAACTGACACAGATGTTTTATCTTCCTTTTTCAATGTAAAAGCTTTTACCTGGCATCTTGTTTTCTTGGGGAAAAAATAAGTTTATTTGCTGCTTTTTTATATGGTTGACATACTTTGAGTACAGTGTCCTTTTAACTTTACTAAATCACAATGGTTTCAAACACTGCAATCGGAAAGATATATCTGATGTTACCAAAGATTTCATATATCTTTTGCACAGTAATCTAACTGATATCATAGATTTCCGTCTTTGACTGACAATGTCATATATAATGTCACAAAAAAATTACATTTGTAATATTACCAGCTTTTGTAAATCAGACTTAAAATTAAACTCTGGTTTTAATTATTTTTTTGCCAAATAAATTATTGTATTGATATTTTAAAAAGATTTTACAATGATCCCATTAGCAGTCTCAAAATTTGTCAATTTATCCCTACCTCATTCTCTTTAGTTCATTGGTAAGAAAATAAATAACAGTAGTAGAAACTTTCCACTGAGTTGTTATATGTTTAGGCATATTTGATTACAAAATATAATTATATCATAATAAAATACTTTCTTTTATTATATAAAATTGCATAATTATGTCTAAATACAATTATTGAAAATAAATATATAGGTTTTTCAGCTTATAAGAGAAAGCAATTAGTTGTTTAGCTATCTGTAAGCTCAACTCTTATTGCGGTTTTAGGAATTTCAGTATGAAGTATGATAAAAGTTTTCAATAAACCTGGTGCACTGATAATACAAGTCACTTGCACTAGCTACTAACATATTTTCCATATACTGTATGTTTTTTATTTCATAGTGATGTTACATAGTGAATTAACATTGGTCCTATACAACTACTGGATTTACACCATCTATACTGGAGCCGTGTAAAAAACTATTTACACTTTCAATACAGGACTCTTGGTGGCTATTTACTATTTGGTGTTGCCAGCCAAGGTATCTTCCAAGTGTTTTTTTATATTGTTATTTATATTTAATATCTACACACTTACTCATTATTACTATGTTTATTTAATAAAAGCATTTTGTGCTGTTTTGTGCTGTTATACATACAATGGATTTGATATTTTGTACACATATTCAGCAATCAATGCTGGTTTATTTGGGATGCTAATATAAAGTCTCTCGGCTAGATTACGAGTTGTGGGTTAAGGTAAAAAAGCAGCGTTAAGAGGTCCTAACGCTGCTTTTTCACTACCGCTGCTATTATGAGTCTTGCAGGTATAGGTGTACCGCACACTTCTTTGGCCTTATCGCGAAACAATATACGTAAACTTTGTAAAGTCTTTTTTCTATGGGACTTCCATATCGCCGGTATTACGAGTCTGTCCTGGGAGGCCAAAAAGTGAGCGGTACAGCCTACCCAGTCAAGAGTCCTAACGCATTTAAAAGTCAGTAGTTAAGAGTTTTATGGTACAAGGCCGTAACATAAAACTCATAACTAAAGTGCTAAAAAGTACACTAACACCCATTAACTACCTATTAACCCCTAAACCGAGGCCCTCCCGCATCACAAACACTAAAATAAAAATTTTTAACCCCTAATCTGCCGCTCCAGACACCGCCGGCACCTACATTATATTTATTAACCCCTAATCTGCCGTCCCTAAAATCGCCGCCACCTACCTACTCTTATTAACCCCTAATCTGCCGTCCCTAACATCGCCGTCACTATACTAAATTTATTAACCCCTAAACTTTAGTCTAACCCTAACCCTAACACCCCCTAACTTAAATATAATTACAATAAATCTAAATAAAAATTCCTATCATTACCTAAATTATTCCCATTTAAAACTAAATACTTACCTATAAAATAAACCCTAAGCTAGCTACAATATACCTAATAGTTACATTGTAGCTAACTTAGGGTTTATTTTTATTTTACAGGCAAGTTTGTATTTATTTTAACTAGGTACAATAGTTATTAAATAGTTATTAACTATTTAATAACTACCTAGCTAAAATAAATACAAAAGTACCTGTAAAATAAAACCTAACCTAAGTTACACTAACACCTAACACTACACTATAATTAAATAAATTAAACTAAATTAGCTAAAGTACAAAAAAAAAATTACAGAAAATAATAAACAAATTACAGATATTTAAACTAATTACACCTAATCTAATAGCCCTATCAAAATAAAAAAGCCCCCCCCAAAAAAATAAAAAAAACCCTAGCATAAAAGAAACTACCAATAGCCCTTAAAAGGGCCTTTTTGCAGGGCATTGCTTGAAAGTAATCAGCTCTTTTACCTGTAAAAAAAAAAAAATACAAACAAACTGCCAACAGTAAAATCCACCACCCACACAAACAACCCCCCAAATAAAATACTATCTAAAAAAAACCTAAGCTCCCCATTGCCCTGAAAAGGGCATTGCCCTTAAAAGGGCAGTTAGCTCTTTTGCAGGCCCAAACCCTAACCTAAAAATAAAACCCACCCAATACACCCTTAAAAAAACCTAACACTAATCCCTGAAGATCAACTTACAGTTCTGAAGACCGGACATCCATCCTCAAGGAAGCGGCAGAAGTCTTCATCCAACCGGGCCGAAGTCCTCAATGAAGCCGGGAGAAGTCTTCATCCAAGCTGGGCGAAATGGTCCTCCAGACGGGCAGAAGTCTTCATCCAGACGGCATCTTCTATCTTCATCCATCCGACGCGGAGCGGGTCCATCTTCAAGACATCCGACGCGGAGCATCCTTTTCATCAGAACACTACATGACGAATGAAGGTTCCTTTAAGTGACGTTATCCAAGATGGCATCCCTTAGATTCCGATTGGCTGATAGAATTCTATCAGCCAATCGGAATGAAGGTAGAAAAATCCTATTGGCTGATGCAATCAGCCAATAGGATTGAGCTCGCATTCTATTGGTTGTTCCAATCAGCCGATAGAATGCAAGCTCAATCTTATTGGCTAATTGGATCAGCCATTAGGATTTTTCCTACCTTAATTCCTACCTTAATTCCGATTGGCTGATAGAATTCTATTAGCCAATCGGAATCTAAGGGATGCCATCTTGGATAACGTCACTTAAAGGAACCTTCATTCGTCTTGCCTGTAAAATAAAAAATAAACCCTAAGCTAGATACAATGTAACTATTAGTTATATTGTTGCTAGCTTAGGGTTTATTTTATAGGTAAGTATTTAGTTTTAAATAGGAATAATTTAGGTAATGATAGGAATTTTTATTTAGATTGTAATTATATTTAAGTTAGGGGGTGTTAGGGTTAGACTTAAGTTTAGGGGTTAATAAATTTAGTATAGTGGCGGCGATGTTAGGGACGGCAGATTAGGGGTTAATAATATTTAACAAATGTTTGCGAGGCGGGAGTGCGGCGGTTTAGGGGATAATATGTTTATTATAGTGGCAGCAACGTTGGGGGCGGCAGCAGATTAGGGGTCAATAAGTGTAGTTAGGTTGCGGCGACATTGGGGGAGGAAGATTAGGGGTTAATAAATATAATGTACGTGTCGGCGATGTTGGGGGCAGCAGATTAGGGGTTCATAAGTATAAAGTAGGTGTTGGCGATGTCAAGGGCGGCAGATTAGGGTTAATAAGTGTAAGATTAGGGGTGTTTAGACTCGGGGTTCATGTTAGGGTGTTAGGTGTATATATGTGTAGTGTGATAGGAGCGCCTAAAGGTGGATTCCTGCTGCTAAAAAAGTTCTTCCCTCAAAGAGAACTAAATGGTGGATAAGAAGAAAAAATGGGGTTTATTTAGCAGCGCTAAAAAAAGCTAGGAAATGATGATACCAATCTAATTTATGTTTTATACAATCTATTTTATTTAAAAATTCTTATAACACATAAAAACAACAGCAAATGCTTTTCCTAATTAATAAAGGGACGTCTCCCTTATACAACACTTATAAAAACAGACTAGAACCATATAATCCTAGAATTTCAGGTATAAAGGAATTAATTCTATAGATAACATATGGCAAGCAACAAATTTCTAAGATAAATGGTGAATTAAATATTTAAAAGGCACAAATGTATCAATCCTAATAGCTTTACAGTTCTTCAGTAACAAATTCAGTTATAAAGTTACACAGTTACTTTCCTTGGACATATAATTGGCTCAGGTGTGCTGGATAGTTAAAAAGGCAAAAAACAGCCAATATTCTGATTTAGGTGCCAAAGCAATCGTGATTAATGGAAATGGTTAATTTAACAGATGAATACCTTGATGTCTTTAAAGTTCAGTTTGCGTGTTTTAAAAAACGTAGTGCAAATTAGTGTAGAGGTACCTTAATCTGTCCTGGTTGCAACCGCTGATTATCTTCACTGTGAGGGATTCACAGACTGTTTGTTCCTGGTGCTTCTGATAAGTCACCTGACCTTCTCTTTGATTCAGAGGTCAGGGGTGATGATCCGTTCTGGTGATGTAGTTATCCTTTTTTTTGTTTTCCTTTCTTCTTATAGCCCAAATATTGTTTTCATCTGGGTTCCCTCAGACTTCTTAAGGTTTGAAGAAATCTTTGGTCAGTGTTTAGCAGTAACACCGTATTCCCTGAAGTTACCAAAGGTAGATTTTAACTTGCAGGGTCAGGAGAAAAGTTTAAAGTTGCAGGGTCACACAGCTTTGTGACAGTAGTAAATGAAGTTTAGTAGAGTGTAGCAGGTCCCATTCAACGCGTTTCACCCTTCTGGGCTTTATCAAGAATGCTTATCCTGCTAGCTTCTGGCTTTTTAAAGGTATGAATGTGTTTTGATTGGTTCCTTCATTTCCTTTTGATTTCTATCAACACCTGTGTGGCTTCCAATGTAAAGGTGGACTTTATTTAAGTTGGTAATGATTGTTTCTGTGTTGTTATTTAGTTACATGATACACAAGGAAGAGAACTTATCATTTCTGCTTTATTAGCATTCACACAATTCAACTTATATATTTCAATTCTAAAGTGCCTTTATTAGATAATATACATTTAGATCGTGCAAACTTAAAATTACCTAAACTGAAACGAAAATATAAGAATCAGAATTACCATTCCCATATCTAGAATTATTGTAAGTGGGTAAAAATTAATGATATATATATATTCCTTTTCAACAAAGGATAGTAAGTTCAACAATTTATAAATTTGTAACAATTTAAAAATGGACGAAACGAAAATATAAGAATCAGAATCATCATTCCCATATCTAGAATTATTGTTAGTGGGTAAATGTTAACGATATATACATATTCCTTTTCAACAAAGGATAGTAAGTTCAACAATTTATACATTTGTAACAATTTAAAAATGGACGAAACGAAAATATAAGAATCAGAATCATCATTCCCATATCTAGAATTATTGTTAGTGGGTAGAAATTAACGATATATACATATTCCTTTTCAACAAAGGATAGTAAGTTCAACAATTTATAAATTTGTAACAATTTAAAAATGGACGAAACGAAAATATAAGAATCAGAATCATCATTCCCATATCTAGAATTATTGTTAGAGGGTAAAAATTAACGATATATACATATTCCTTTTCAACAAAGGATAGTAAGTTCAACAATTTATAAATTAACAATTTAAAAATGGATGTACAATTAAATCAGAAATTATCAATCCCATAACTAGAGTTATTGCTAGTGGGTAAAAATATGGCTTATTCAATTAATTTATTTATTTTAGGGGGATAAAAATTCCTTTTTAATTACTAGAAAAATGAATTTATATAGGGCTTGTACTATCTTTGCCCAAGATAAATTGAAATGTTATTGCTTATTTAATGTATGTGAGTATTTTCTATATAAGTGGCTGATTTAACCTGGAAAATGTTCGCATATTGTAAGAGACTTTTATAAGAAGGGGGAAATGTCTATCTCAGAGTTCAAGCCTCCAGGTTGGAGGGTATTCATTAGGTATATAATTTCAGCTTCTGCCTTTAGGAGTTTATTTTCCCAGTTTCCCCCTCTCCAGTCGGGGTGAACTTTTTTAATTCCCCAATATTTAAAATCTTTAAGGTTGTTGTTGTGTACTTCCCTAAAGTGGCGATAGATATAAGGGTCAAGGTTACCCCTATCTATGCAAGAGAGGTGCTCCCTTATCCTTTCACGGAGCATTCTGGTTGTTTCTCCTATGTAAATTTTTTTACATGAACATTGAATGGCGTAAATAACGCCTTTATCTTGACATCTAATTGTGTCTCTTATTTTGAAAGTAAAGTTTCCACTTTTTGATTTTAAAATCTTTTGTTTACTACTAAATTTACAGGCCCGGCATCTAAAACAGGGGAAAAAACCATTTAAAGGATTTCCGTCTAGGCACCTTTGAGTGTCTTTCTTCTTTATGCTTTTCAATTGACTGGGAGCTAGTAGGCTCTTCAAATTCTGTGCTTTCCTATATATTATTTTTGGGTTTTCCCCCACTTTTCCCCCTATGATGGGATCAGTTTGTACTAAGTGCCAATGTTTTTTTAAAACTCTTTGGATGTTTAGGTTGTCATGACTGAACTCAGTTATAAAGGGCACATTAATTTCATCTCGATTTTCTTTGATATCTTTTGTTTTATATTCTAAGAGGTCCCTCCTTACTTTCTTATCTACCTCTTGTTTAGCTTCATTGATTACTTCTGGACTATATTCTCTTTCCAAGAATTTCCTTTCTAAGATCTTTATTTGATCCTGATAATCTGTCATTCTTGAGCAATTCCGTTTAATTCTTAAATATTGCCCTTTAGGGACATTGTCTTTCCACTTTTTCATGTGGCAGCTGTTATAATGGATTAGATTATTGGCATCCACCTTTTTAAAATGTGTTTTGGTTATTAATTGGTTTTCTACAATTTCGATATCTAAGTCCAAGAAGGTGATTTGGCTTTTGCTATAGTTACTGGTAAAGGATAGTCCCATTTCATTTTTATTCATATCTGTCAGAATAGTGTTTAGATCAGTTTCACTACCCCCCCATATAAAGAACAGGTCATCTATGTATCTGCTATAGAGCACAAGATCCGCGCCCAGACTATGCCTAGGGAAGAAACCTTCCTCCCAATATCCCATAAAGAGATTGGCATAGCTGGGTGCGAATCTTGTGCCCATAGCTGTTCCCTTCTTTTGAATGTAAAATTTGTCCTCAAATGAGAAATAATTATGGCCTAGGATGAATTTTATTCCATCCTCTATGAATTTCTTTTGTTCCATACATAGTTTGTTGTCCCTATCTAGGGTATTTGAGATTGCCATCAGTCCCAAATCATGACTTATATTGGTGTAAAGCGACGAAACATCGCATGTAACTAATGTGTAGTGTGATTCCCACTTAATTACCTCTAATTTTTTCAAGATGTCAGTGGTATCCTTTAGGTAAGAGGGTAATTTTTTAACATAGCCCTGTAGGTATCCATCTATGTATTTCGAGAGGTTGGAGGTGAGGGAGTTAATACCCGATATTATGGGTCTACCGGGGGGATTATTTAGATTTTTATGAATCTTTGGTAAGAAATATAGAATTGGTATTTTTGGAAATTTTGTAAATAGAAAATCAAATTCTTTTTTATTTATAATTTGTTTTTCTCTTGCATCCTCTAATAATTTGGTTAGTTCACCCAGAAATTTCTTGGTTGGATTTAGTTTTAGTTCCTGATATGTATCCCCTTCATTAAGTAATCTTTGTGCTTCTTCTATATATTTATCTCTGTCCATGATTACAACCCCACCCCCTTTATCTGCCGGTTTAATTACTATGCTGGTATCATTTTGCAATTCTTTAAGAACTGTTCTTTCTTTGTAAGTTAAATTTTTTGGTATCTTATTGTTAGTTTTTATTTTCTTAATATCTTCCTGAACCAATTTTTCGAATAATTCAATATTCCTTCCTTTTTCATTTGTCGGATAAAAAGTGGATTTCGGTTTCATTTTTGAATGAATTACTTGTGGTATTACTATGTTACTATTTGAGGCCATAGGCGATATGGTGGGTGTCTCTTTTGGTTGTTGCCAATTTCTCTCTATTGGATCCCGTAGGAAATATTTTTTCAAGGTTAACTTCCTTACAAACTGGCTCACATGTATGTGTGTGTTGAATTTGTTTAATCTCGTAGAGGGAGCATAGCTAAGGCCTAAGTTTAACACTCTTTCTTCCTCTGTGGTTAAAGTTTTTTTACTAATATTGAAAATGCCACTTTTTTGTTGTATTTTTATTTCACTCTTTTTATTTCCCTGTCTTTTTCTTTTTCCTCCTCTACAATATATATATATATATATATAAATTCATTTTTCTAGTAATTAAAAAGGAATTTTTATCCCCCTAAAATAAATAAATAAATAAAATAAATAAATTAATTGAATAAGCCATATTTTTACCCACTAGCAATAACTCTAGTTATGGGATTGATAATTTCTGATTTAATTGTACATCCATTTTTAAATTGTTAATTTATAAATTGTTGAACTTACTATCCTTTGTTGAAAAGGAATATGTATATATCGTTAATTTTTACCCTCTAACAATAATTCTAGATATGGGAATGATGATTCTGATTCTTATATTTTCGTTTCGTCCATTTTTAAATTGTTACAAATTTATAAATTGTTGAACTTACTATCCTTTGTTGAAAAGGAATATGTATATATCGTTAATTTCTACCCACTAACAATAATTCTAGATATGGGAATGATGATTCTGATTCTTATATTTTCGTTTCGTCCATTTTTAAATTGTTACAAATGTATAAATTGTTGAACTTACTATCCTTTGTTGAAAAGGAATATGTATATATCGTTAACATTTACCCACTAACAATAATTCTAGATATGGGAATGATGATTCTGATTCTTATATTTTCGTTTCGTCCATTTTTAAATTGTTACAAATTTATAAATTGTTGAACTTACTATCCTTTGTTGAAAAGGAATATATATATATCATTAATTTTTACCCACTTACAATAATTCTAGATATGGGAATGGTAATTCTGATTCTTATATTTTCGTTTCAGTTTAGGTAATTTTAAGTTTGCACGATCTAAATGTATATTATCTAATAAAGGCACTTTAGAATTGAAATATATAAGTTGAATTGTGTGAATGCTAATAAAGCAGAAATGATAAGTTCTCTTCCTTGTGTATCATGTAACTAAATAACAACACAGAAACAATCATTACCAACTTAAATAAAGTCCACCTTTACATTGGAAGCCACACAGGTGTTGATAGAAATCAAAAGGAAATGAAGGAACCAATCAAAACACATTCATACCTTTAAAAAGCCAGAAGCTAGCAGGATAAGCATTCTTGATAAAGCCCAGAAGGGTGAAACGCGTTGAATGGGACCTGCTACACTCTACTAAACTTCATTTACTACTGTCACAAAGCTGTGTGACCCTGCAACTTTAAACTTTTCTCCTGACCCTGCAAGTTAAAATCTACCTTTGGTAACTTCAGGGAATACGGTGTTACTGCTAAACACTGACCAAAGATTTCTTCAAACCTTAAGAAGTCTGAGGGAACCCAGATGAAAACAATATTTGGGCTATAAGAAGAAAGGAAAACAAAAAAAAGGATAACTACATCACCAGAACGGATCATCACCCCTGACCTCTGAATCAAAGAGAAGGTCAGGTGACTTATCAGAAGCACCAGGAACAAACAGTCTGTGAATCCCTCACAGTGAAGATAATCAGCGGTTGCAACCAGGACAGATTAAGGTACCTCTACACTAATTTGCACTACGTTTTTTAAAACACGCAAACTGAACTTTAAAGACATCAAGGTATTCATCTGTTAAATTAACCATTTCCATTAACCACGATTGCTTTGGCACCTAAATCAGAATATTGGCTGTTTTTTGCCTTTTTAACTATCCAGCACACCTGAGCCAATTATATGTCCAAGGAAAGTAACTGTGTAACTTTATAACTGAATTTGTTACTGAAGAACTGTAAAGCTATTAGGATTGATACATTTGTGCCTTTTAAATATTTAATTCACCATTTATCTTAGAAATTTGTTGCTTGCCATATGTTATCTATAGAATTAATTCCTTTATACCTGAAATTCTAGGATTATATGGTTCTAGTCTGTTTTTATAAGTGTTGTATAAGGGAGACGTCCCTTTATTAATTAGGAAAAGCATTTGCTGTTGTTTTTATGTGTTATAAGAATTTTTAAATAAAATAGATTGTATAAAACATAAATTAGATTGGTATCATCATTTCCTAGCTTTTTTTAGCGCTGCTAAATAAACCCCATTTTTTCTTCTAGGGTGTTAGGTGTAGACATAAATGTTATTTCCCCATAGGAATCAATGGGGCTGTGTTACTGAGTTTTACGCTGCTTTTTTGCAGATGTTAGACTTTTTCTCAGCCGGCTCTCCCCGTTGATTCCTAAGGGGAAATCGTGCACGAGCACGTACGACCAGCTTACCGCTGACTTAAGCAGCGCTGGTATTGGAGTATGGTAATGAGCAAAATTTTGCTCAACGCTCACTTCTTGTCTTTTAACGACAAGTTTGTAAAAACCTGTAATACCAGCGCTGTAGGTAAGTGAGCGGTGAGACAAAACTGCTTGTTAGCACCGCACAGCTCAAAACAAAAAACTTGTAATCTAGCCGCAAGTTTTTTTTTTTTTTTAACTTTTGTATTTTCTATTAAAGACTTTAGCACGGGTATTATGAAGTACCCATTACCAACCTTATGACTATTTTCTGTGCGGGTGAAAATACATTTTCATTTAATTTATAGCCTGTTTATTATATAAAAATAAAAAACAAAATTATTAGGCACACATATATATATATACATACATATATATATATATATATATATATATATATATATATTCTGCTATAATTTGAAACTGCATTAAATAACTACAAGTAACTAAACAAAACATACATGCATATATTATCACATTCAAATTATATACATTTGATTCGTAAATACACTACCTCCAATAGAGGCATTCGAAGATCAGATTTCCAGCCAAAATGTTTCATAAGACATAAGCCAATTACTTTGCCCACCTCCTAAAGAATATATAAAAAGAAAAGCATTAAGCAAATGTAAAACTATTATTAAGAAGATATTAAGGTATAACTTTAAAAATAAGAATAATAAACATTTATCAGCAGCTTTACATTACAATAAAGTAAACATGAATAATGAAGCTGGTTATTATTAAAAGCAACTTATTATAGGATAGCTATATAAAATGCTTTAATCGTACAATTTACAACAAAAAGCTAAATCGTTGTAATACTTATCTGCACATTTTTCAAATAAAGGGACCATAATCACTAAAAACATTTCATGCAATTCCTACTGTTTATGGGTGCTGCCATTATGAAACCTAGGTTACACCGCTGATATCTGAAGGAGAATTCCTGCACATGTGTAAACATGTCAGCACAGGAATGTAGTAAAAGACAGATTTCAAAATGTAGGCACCCATGACTAGAGGGAGACATAGAATAATCTCAATACTATGCTTTTAAAATGTATTTACTTTTTAATGTCCCTTTAAGATTATTTTTATATTAGACATCAAACAAATTGTGAGCAAAAATATAACTGACGAATATCATACCTGCGCGGTAAATATTCTTCCATTTGCACCAGTACATCGGCATGAAACTCTAAAAGTAATTGGTAAAGTTTCTAAATTTGAATCTCGCTTGTTGGTATTTTTTTCATCATTAGCATAATTTTTGTCTTCTATATGAATTACTGGTTGATTCATGACTATATTCGATTTTTGGTCATTAGACTGGTAGTTACTGTCATGAGCAGTTTGGTCTTGCTTGGACTTTGATTCGTACAAAGTTGTCTCTCTCTCTAATTTTCGCTTATGAGCTTTATTTTGACATTGATTAGTTTGCCGATTTAATGGCTCCTGGAGTTTGTTCCATAAGTCTAATTTATCCACCCACATCTGAGGATCTTCTTCAATCAAATATTTCCTTAATGCAGATATTGCTTTTCCTAGAAAGTAGGGGAACATTTTTCCAATTCGTTAAAAAGTTTATTTTTGTGTGAATATACTAGTTGAGAGTACTGAGCTTGTACAAATAGGGAAGAAATACTTTTGTACTATAAAAGAGAAAAAGTCTAACATCTGCAAAAAAGCAAATTAAGAGAATACATTTATTTGTCTATGGAAAAACTCTACTCATAAAAAAAAATAAAAAAAAATTATGTTTAATTTAAAAGGTCTATACCTGGGGGTTGCGGTAAGGGATTAATTTACTCCCAGTTACATTTATGTGGGTAGGGGTTAGGATTTATTGTCTGTGGAAGGGTCAGGGGGATCATGGTTAATTTATTTGAAGTAGGGGTAACAGAAAGGTTTAACTTGTACTGGTGGGGTCAGAGTTGTGTTAATTTGTGGTGAGAGGTCTGGAATGTTTGTTTATTTGGCATTTATGTACTTTAAAATGTATGCAACCTTAAAGGGACATGAAACCCAACATTTTTCTTTCATGATTCAGACAGAGAATACAATTTTAAACAACTTTCAAATTTACTTCTATTATTTAATTTGCTTTCTTCTCTTGTTATCCTTTGCTGAAAGGTTTATCTAGGCAAGCTCAGGAGCAGCAGAGAACCTAGGTTCTAGCTGTTGATTGGTGGCTGTATATATATATATATATATACTGATTGTCATTGGCTCACCCATGTTTTCAGTTAGAAACCAGTAGTGCATTGCTGCTCCTTCAACAAATGATACGAAGAGAATGAAACAAATTAGATAATAGACGTAAATTAGAAAGTTGTTTAAAATTGTTTTCTCTATCTGAATCATGAAAGAAATTGTTTGGGTTTCATGTCCCTTTAAATAAAGTTTTTACAACTCTTACAGGTAAATGTAGGGGGAAAACGGTAGTGAAAGGCCTCAGCATTGAAGCAATGAGCATAGGATACAGCAGCTAGTTTATTGTACTAGCTTTTTTGTAGCAAACTGATTGTGCTTACATTCCCCAGTTTTGCATAACCAACACTGTTATATTAATACACTTGTTACCTCTGTGAATACCTTGTATCTAAGCCTCTGCAGACTGCTCCTTTTCTAAGTTCTTTTTAGAGACTTGCATTTTATCCAATCAGTAATGACTCATAAATAACTCCACGAGAGAGCACAATGTTATCTATATAGCACACATGAACTAGTGCTGTCTAACTGTGACAAACTGTCAAAATGAGATAAGAGATGGCTTCAAGGGTATAGATATTAGCATATGAGCCTACCTAGGTTTAGCTTTCAACAAAGAATACCAAGAAAACAAAGCAAATTTGATGATAAAAGTAAATTGGAAAGTCGTTTAAAATGTTATGCCCTATCTGAATCATGAAAGCTTAATTTTTACTTGACAGTCCCAGTCCCTTTAACAAATTATGGTATTGCTAATAATCAAAGTTATATAAGGAAAAATAATTAAATACATATAAAAATGCTAACACCTTAATACTGAAGATAAGGTGAATCCATTTATCTATTTTAAAATTATTATTATGTCAAATCTACATAAGAAAAATAGAGATAATTATTTTCACTTCACAAAATGGCCAGTATTAATTAGAAGCAACATAACAGAATGTAATTTTTACCGTCGTTGGTTACATTACAGTCTGGTATACTATAAATATGTATAGTCAAATGTACTGTAATCTTGTACATTTGCAAAACAAATGCATTTAAGAAGACATTTTGTGGAGAACTACATTTATCATGATAGTATAATTTATGCAAAACGAGTTTGGATCATTTTCCTATATACATTGGTGTACAAAATGTGTCTAATAATTGACACAAAATAATGACAATCAACAACAAATCTAGACTTAATTATACCTTTGTTTTTAGGAAGAGAGAGTGAGGGCCCTTTTATCAGTAGCAAAAACAGTCGTTCTGCAGATTTCAGCTTTTTAAGTTTGCACAGATCCGATTCAGCTGAGAAAAACACTTTCCCAGGCATGACTTCAACCTGAGGAAATATAGAAATAATTATGAGAAATGTTTGAGTGGCAATATTCCCTTAAAGGCAATGTTAAAAAAGCATTTTCCTTTTCTCATACATTACTAGATTACAAGTTTTGCGGTAAGAGCGGTGCAGTACTAACTTGCAAGTTATTGTCACCACTCACTTCCCTACAGCGCTGGTATTACAGGTTTTCATAAACCTGGCGTTAACAGGCAAGAAGTGAGCGTAGAGCAAAATTGAGCTCCATACTGCACTCCAATACCAGCGCTGCTGAAAGCTGCGGTGAGCTGGTTTTACGTGCTTGTGCACGATTACCCGATAGACATCAATGGGGAGAGCCGGCTGAAAAAAAGCAGCGTAAAGCTCCGTAATGCAGCCCCATTGATTCCTATAGGGAAACAAAATTTATGTTTACACCTAACACCCTAACATAAACGCCAAGTCTAAACACCCCTAATCTTACACTTATTAACCCCTAATCTGCCGCCACCGACATCGCAGACAACTACATTATACTTATTAACCCTTAATCTGCCGCTCCGGACATCGCCCCCACTATAATAAACATATTAACCCCTAAACTGCCGCACTCCCGCATTGCAAACACTAGTTAAATATTATCAACCCCTAATCTGCCGCCCCTAACATCGCGGCCACCTACCTTAATTTATTAACCACTAAACCTAAGTCTAACCCTAACCCTAACACCCCCTAACTTAAATATAATTAAATAAATCTAAATAAAACCTACTACTATCATTACCTAAATAATTCCTATTTAAAACTAAATATTTACCTGTAAAATAAACCCTAAGATAGCTACAATATAACTAATAGTTACATTGTAGCTAGCTTAGATTTTATTTTTATTTTACAGTCAAGTTTGTATTTATTTTAACTAGGTAGAATAGTTACTAAATAGTTATTAACTATTTACTAACTACCTAGCTAAAATAAATACAAATTGACCTGTAAAATAAAACCTAACCCGAGTTACACTAACACCTAACCTTACACTACAATTAAATAAATTACCTAAATTAAATACAATTACCTAAATTACAAAAAACAAACACTAAATTACACAAAATAAAAAAAAAGAAATTATCAGATATTTAAACTAATTACACCTAATCTAATAGCCCTATAAAAATAACCCCCCCCCCAAATAAAAAAACCCTAGCCTAAACTAAACTACCAATAGCCCTTAAAATGGCCAAATAAATCAGCTCTTACTTGTAAAAAAAATACAAACACCTCCCCAACAGTAAAACACACCACCTACACAATCAACCCCCCAAATAAAATCCTAACTAAAAAAACCTAAGCTCCCCATTGCCCTGAAAAAGGGCATTTGGATGGGCATTGCCCTTAAAAGGGCAGTTAGCTATTTTTCAATTGCCCAAACCCTAATCTAAAACTAAAATCCACCCAATAAACCCTTAAAAAAAACTAACACTAACCCCCAAAGATCCACTTACAGTTTTAAAGACCGGACATCCATCCTCAATGAAGCCGATAGAAGTCCTCAGCAAAGCGGCAAGAAGTCCTCAACAAAGCCAGGAGAAGCCTTCATCCAAGCCGGCAGAAGTGGTCCTCCAGATGGGCAGAAGTCTTTATCCAGACGGCATCTTCTATCTTCATCCATTCGGCGCGGGTCCATCTTCAAGACATCCGGCCAATCGGAATTAAAGGTGAAAAAATCCTATTGGCTGATCAGACAATCGGAATTCAAGGGACGCCATCTTAGATGACGTCACTTAAAGGAACCTTCATTTGAGAAGAAGACTTTGATTGAAGAGGATGCTCCGCGCCAGATGGATGAAGATAGAAGATGCCATCTGGATGAAGACGTCTGCCAGTTTGGAGGGCCACTTCTGCCGGCTTGGATGAAGACTTCTCCCGGCTTCGTTGAGGACTTCTTGCCGCTTCGCTGAGGACTTCTCCCGGCTTTGTTGAGGATGGATGTCCGGTCTTCAAAACTGTAAGTGGATCTTCGGGGGTTAGTGTTAGTTTTTTTAAGGGTTTATTGGGTGGGGTTTAGTTTTAGATTAGGGTTTGGGCAATTGAAAAAGAGCTAAATGCCCTTTTAAGGGCAATACCCATCCAAATGCCCTTTTCAGGGCAATGGGGAGCTTAGTTTTTTTTTTAGTTAGGATTTTATTTCGGGGGTTGGTTGTGTGGGTGGTGGGTTTTACTGTTGGGGGGTGTTTGTATTTTTTTTTTACAAAGAAAAGAGCCGATTTCTTTGGGGCAATGCCCCGCAAAAGGCCCTTTTAAGGGCTATTGGTAGTTTAGTTTAGGCTAGGTTTTTTTTTCATTTTGAGGGGGCTTTTTTATTTTGATAGGGCTATTAGATTAGGTGTAATTAGTTTAAATATCTGATCATTTCTTTTATTTTGTGTAATTTAGGTAAGTGTATTTAATTTAGGTAATGTATTTAATTGTAGTGTAATGTTAGGTGTTAGTGTAACTCAGGTAAGGCATTAGTTTACAGGTAAATTTGTATTTATTTTAGCTAGGTAGTTAGTAAATAGATAACTATTTAGTAACTATTCTACCTAGTTAAAATAAATACAAACTTGCCTGTAAAATAAAAATAAACCTTAAGCTAGCTACAATGTAACTATTAGTTATATTGTAGCTAGCTTAGGTTTTATTTTATATGTAAGTATTTAGTTTTAAATAGGAATTATTTAGGTAATGATAGCAATTTTTATTTAGATTTATTTTAATTATATTTAAGTTAGGGGGTGTTTAGGGGTTAATCAATTTAGTATAGTGGCGGCGATGTTAGGGGCAGCAGATTAGGGGGTTAATAATATTTAACTAGTGTTTGCGATGCGGGAGTGCGGCGGTTTAGGGGTTAATATGTTTATAGTGGTGGCGATGTCGGGAGCGGCAGATTAGGGGTTAATAATTTTCTTTTAGTGCTTGCGATGCGGGAGGGCCTCGGTTTGGGGGTTAGTGTACTTTTAACACTTTAGTTATGATTTTTATGCTACAGCTTTGTAGCGTAAAACTCATAACTACTGACTTTAGATTGCGTTACTAATCTTGCGGGATAGGCTGTACCGCTCACTTTTTGGCCTCCCAGAAAAAGCTTGTAATATCGGCGCTATGGAAGTCCCATTGAAAAAACACTTTACGCAAATTGCGTAAGTTAATTTGCGTTAAGGCCAAAAAAGTGTGCGGTGCCCCTAAAAGACTCGTAATACCAGCGGTAGTGAAAAAGCAGCGTTATGAGCCTTAACGCTGCCTTTTCACTCATACCGCAAAACTCGTAATCTAGACGATAGTTTTTTAGTAATACGACACGTGTGTTGTTTATGTTAATGGGACTGTCTAGTCAAAATTTTACATTCATAATTCAGACAGGGCATGCAATTTTAAACAACTTTCCATTTACTTGTATCATCACATTTGCTTTGTTCTCTTGGTATTCTTTTTAATTTCTAAGCCCTTGAAGGCCGCTTCTTATCACAGTGACAGCTAGTTCATATAGGCCATATAGATAACATTGTGCTTACTCCCGTGGAGTTCTTTACGAGTCTGTACTGATTGGCTAAAATACAAGTCTGTCAAAAGAACTGAAATAAGGGTATCACTGAGGTAAAAAGTATATTAATAGCAGAATGTACCAATGGCACTACCTATGATTTTATAGACGATTCCCTCATGTATTTTGTGTATACTTCTACTGTGTTTTGGGGTAGGTGCTTTGTACTTATGTTAATATTCAACAACTTATTCAGCTAGGGGCTGAAGAGAAAGAGTACAATGTTTAGCACTCATTACGTCTATATAGATATCTCTTGCAAAATATACCCAATACAGAGAAAATTCAAACTTAGCTTTTATTGAGGTTAATATATATATAAAAAGAAATAAGAATTAAAAACGCAAATGCCATCTCTATGTAAGTTCTTATAAATATTAAGAGGTAAATTTGAGTTTTATATCGTACTTGGCAGAATCCTATATTTAAAATGTTACTGCCATCCAGCTACATGCATTAAAGGAACATGAAAGCCAAATGTTTTCTTTCATGATTTAGAAAGATATTTAAACAACTTTCCAATTTACGTCTATGAGCTAATTTGCTTTATTCTCTTGCTATAATTTGTTGAAAAACATATCTAAATAGGCTCAGTAGCTGCTGATTGGTGGCTGCACATAGATGCCTTGTAGGATTGGCTCACCTATGCTACCCATTGCTATTTCTTCAACAAAGGATATCTAAAGAATGAAGCAAGTTAAATAATAGAAGTAAATTGGAATGTTGTTTAAAATTGTATTCTCTATCTGAATCATGTCCCTTTAAGATAGCTGATAGGTTCATAACGGATTCGGAGAGATTAAAGTTAAATGGACAGTCTAGTCCAAAATAAACTTTCATGATTCAGATAGAGAATTTAATTTTAAACAATTTTCCAATTTACTTTTATCACCAATTTTGCTTTGTTCTCTTGGTATTCTTAGTTAAAAGCTAAACCTAAGAGGTTCACATGCTAATTTCTAAGCACTTGAAGGCCGCCACTTCTCTCTGGGCATTTTGACAGCTTTTTACCACTAGAGGGTGTTAGTTCATGTGTGTCATATTGATAACACTGTGCTCACGCACGTGGAGTTCAGGTGAGCCATCTCTGATTGGTTAAAATGGATGTCTGTCAAAAGAACTGAAATAAAGGGGCAGTTTGCAGAGGCTTAGATAAAAGGTAATCACAGAGGTAAAAAGTGTATTTATATAACTGTGTTGGTTGTGCAAAACTAGGGAGTGGGTAATAAAAGGGATTATCTATCTTTTTAAACAATACAAATTCTGGTGTAGACTGTCCCTTTAAGTGCATGTATCACTCCACAGAAACATACAGCAAACACCAAGGCTATATCATGCTTTGGTTTAGAAAAAATATCACTCTGTATTACGGGAGGTGATCTGCAAACCTCATTACTGTTGGCGGAATGCAAATGGATCTCTCTTGGATACAGTCAATCCTAAGGGATTAAATGAGAACAACATTTTTTATGTATTCCTAGCTAAATAGATGATACACCTAACGTAAACTGTTTTCATTATTGTTGTCTTGACCAATTTTGAATACTACATTATTTTTTGAATAGAGTAATTTTGGTACAATAGAGGCTAAATACTGTAAATATGCCTAGTAATATAATCACTGAATTTCTCTTATTTATTTTTTATAAATATTACAAGGAATACAAAAACAGTAATCACATTTATCATTATAATTTTTAGTTCAGTATATCAAAATCGTCTCTCTCCAATCACGGCTTCCCCCCCAGGAGCGTTCATTTGGTACAGCAGGAAGAAGCAGGCGGGGCGATCCAGCATTTCAGGAGAAGGTAAGTATTTGTAAATACGGTGCAATGTAAACTTTCATGAATGAAAGTCCCCCTGTTTTTAATAGTTTGTTTAAAAAACGGGCACTGATTCATGAAAGTTCACATTCACTTTAACTTAAACATTACAATGTATCAAATTGGAGAAAATCTTGGAGTTCAGCTGATTTTCTTCATTACAAATTCATCTTGAACTCTTACTATTCTAAAGGGACACAGAACCCAATTTTTCTTTCTTTCATGATTCAGATAGAGTATGCAATTTTAAGCAACTTTCTAATTTACTCCTATTATCAATTTTTCTTCGTTCTCTTGCTATCTTTATTTAAAAAAAAGACATCTAATTATTTTTTTTGGTTTAGAACTCTGGACAGCACTTTTTTTTATTGGTGGATGAATTTATCCACCAATCAGCAAGGACAACCCAGGTTGTTCACCAAAAATGGGCCGGCATCTAAACTTACATTCTTGCATTTCAAATAAAGATACCAAGAGAATTAAGAAAAATTGATAATAGGAGTAAATTAGAAAGTTGCTTAAAATGGCATGCTCTATCTGAATCATGAAAGAAAAAAAAATGGGTTCAGTGTCCCTTTAATCTCTATAAGCAACATTACTTCTCTACTCTTATCTCTAATCTTTCTTGAAACCCAAAACGTCTGTTCTCCACTTTCAATACTCTTCTCCGTCCACCCCCACCTCCTAATACAACTTCTCTGTCAGCTCAAGACTTTAACAGCCACTTCACTAACAAAATTGACTCCATCAGAAACTAAATCAGCTCTCAACAGAAATCCATTCTCTAACCCCCTCAAATGCTCGCAACCAACCAAACCCACATAGCCATAAAACTTAGATCTTTCTCCCCTGTTACTGAGGAAGAAGTTTCGGCACTTAAACTGCGCTCTCACCTCACTACCTGTCCCCTTGACCCTATCCCCTCACAGATACTCCCCTCCCTCTCTTCTACCCTTACCCCTATACTCACACACATTTTTAACCTCTCCCTCAGCACCAATATATTTCCCTCATCTCTGAAACATGCACTGGTCACACCTATCCACAAAAAACCATCCCTTGATCCAACCTCCCCATCCAACTACCACCCTATTTCCCTCCTCCCTCTTACCTCAAAGCTAAATCGAAAAACTAGTATATGCACACCTATCCCATTTCCTTACATTAAACACCCTCCTTGACCCACTGCAATCTGGATTTTGCCCCCATCACTCCACAGAGACAGCAATCGTTAAAGTTACCAACGACCTACTTACAGAAAAATCAAAAGGCTACTTTTCTCTGCTTATCCTCCTTGATCTGCCCGCAGCCTTTGATACTTTTGACCACCCTCTTTTGCTCCAAACCCTCCAATCCTTCCGCATCTGTGACACAGCCCTCTTGTGGTTCTCTTCCTACCTGTCAAACCGTACCTTTAGTGTAGCCTTCTCTGGAGCCTCCTCTGCCCCGTCACCACTTTCTGTCAAGGTACCGCAAGGCTCGGTCCTCGGTCCCCTACTCTTCTCAATCTACACGTCATCATTAAGTTCCCTAATAAACTCCCACGGTTTCCAATATCATTTGTATGCCGACGAAACCCAAATCTACTTATCTGCACCAGACCTATCTCCTTCCTTGCTAACCCATGTCCCTAACTGTCTTTCTCACATCTCTTCCTGGATGTCCTCTCACTACCTCAAACTAAATCTCTCGAAAACTGAGCTCCTTATTTTCACCCCTTCTTCCAAAATCTCCACCCCCAATAAATGTCAACAACTCCATCATTACCCCTACCCCACATGCCCAATGTCTCAGGGTCACATTTGACTCAGATCTTTCTTTCACTCCTCACATTCAGTTCTTGGCTAAAGCCTGCCGCTTCCACCTTAAAAACCATCTCTAAAATTAGACATTTCCTTACACAAGACACAACTAAGATTTGAATCCGCTCTCTCATCCTTTCCCGCCTCAATTACTGCAACTCTGTCCTCTCTGGTCTCCCCAGCTGCCGCATAGCTCCTTTACAATCCAAAATGAATGCCTCTGCTAGGCTCATCTTCCTTACACGTCACCCTTCATCTGCTGCCCCTCTCTGCCAATCCCTTCACTGGCTTCCTCTTGCCTCTAGGATTAAACACAAAATTCTCACTCTGACATACAAAGCCCTCAACTGCACTGCTCCCCCCTATATCTCAGACCTTGTCTCCAGATACTCTCCCTCCAGTCCCCTTCGCTCTACTCATGACCTCCTACTCTCCTACTCTCTTGTTACCTCATCACACTCCCGTTTACAGGACTTCTCCAGACTGGCTCCCATCTCGTGGAACTCTCTGCCTCCCTCCACAAGACCCTCCCCTAGTTTTGAAAGCTTCACTCCCTAAAAACTCTACTGTTCAGAGATACATACAACCTACACTAACCTTTCTTTATACCAGTTCCTCTCCTCCATTGCTATCCCCTGAACCCTCTTAGCATGTATGCCTAAGAGTCCAGCTGTTTGTAGATCACCTTCTTAAGAGCGGACTACAACAGTGCGACTCTTGGCAGGGCCCTCTACCCATTTGATCCCTATAATTGTTTTGTTGTACTTTGCCTTTGTTTATAGCGCTGCGGAATCTGTTGGCGCTCTACAAATAACCAATAATAATAATATCACTATGTTACATTCAAGTGAATCACTTCACAAATTTACCACGATCACTTAACAGATGCACTTATGGCATAACTCTATTATATGAATTACATATAGATTACATTATAAATTGGCTACAACAGAATCACTGAATCAATTATTCTGTGATTGACAGAATGTCTGACCAATAAAAAATCTGGAAAAACAATTCAATATCTTTACTATCGCAAAGAACAGCGATGGATGAAAGTACACAATTATCTCATAGTAATTATAATGAACACCTAACAGATGTTCATTTGATGAAAAATGGATCAAAAAGAGCATAAAATGAACACTTATGGTTGCATTTAATATCATACAATTGTTAACAAATCAGATGACTGCAACTGTGATTAACAAGAGTGCCATCCAATCAGATTGCTTGAAAATCGGATACATACTAGCATTGAATAAGCATACTATTGCCTATATATGCATAGATGGCATCTACAAAGCGCTCATACACTATTTAAGTTGTCAAAAGAATAACACAAATACAATACAGGGATATTGAATAATTATGATCGTACAAGCTACCAGATATCTATCCAATCAGATGATGGCAATGTGACGGACATCAAGATCGGCCAATCACAATTCTGTAAAAATGAGTGATTGAAAAAACAGCCAATCAAAGCCCAATAAAGAGTATATAAATCATGCGAGAAGACAGTTAGATCGTCAGTGGCATCTCTGCTCTTTTTTTAATTTTTAAATGCTAATTCTCTAACAGTATTTAAAACTATTTTAAGAGGTATTATTTAACTTTAATCTCTCCGAATCCGTTCTGAACCTATCAGCCATCTTAATGCATGTAGCTTGATGGCAGTAACATTGTAAATATAGGATTCTGGCAAGTACGATATAAAACTCAAACTTTACCTCTTAATATTTAATACTTACAATAACTTACTACCTAGAGATGGCATTTGCGTTTTTAATTCTTATTTCATTTTATATATATTAACCTCAATAAAAGCGAAGTTTTAATTTTCTCTGTATTGGATATATCTTGCAAGAGATATCTATATAGACGTAATGAGTGCTAAACATTGTACTCTCTCTTCAGCCCCTAGCTGAATAAGTTGTTAAAAAGTAAATTAATATAACCAAGTTGTTTATGCAAAACTGGGGAATGGGTAATAAAGGGATTATCTATCTTTTTAAACAATACAAATTATGCAGTAGACTGTCCCTTTAAATAAATTAATGTACAGAGCATACAGTTATCAGATTAGCAGAGGTATTGAAAAACTTAACTTTATAGCATCCCAGGTCTTAACAAATGTATTCAAACTCTGGGTGATCCCCTCTTTCCAAAAAGGGGTGTAATACTTCCCTATGTTTTATGGGGGTGATAGGGGTTATGTAATGTCAATATGTTAAAGGAGGTTAATATAATTTATAAAAGGGGCTTGTTCCGAAAATAAAAGTAAAAGAGACAATGTGAGCAGAGAAACGTTTCATAGCTTCTAACAGCGATAAGTCAGACTTTTGCCAGAAAAAAAGAAAACTTTTATTGCATTTAAAAGCTGAAGTGAAATGTGCTATTTTGTTTGTTTTCTGTTTTAAATATATGCCTTAAAAGAGTTTAAAATAATATTACATGGTTTAACTGGAATTGGGTTGAAAATAAAGTTGCTTTTATATATTGGTAGTTTTGAAGGAATGTTAGTATGTTGTAAGATATATTTTACATGGCTAGTGCCAGTGTTCTAATAAATTGGCTGATCTGTCAATCACGTTACTTTCAGTGACGTGAAATCACCTGTCTGACTACAAATTCACTCAGTGTGCATGCGGTCCATCGCATCGCTGCATTGCAAACGCTGTGCATCTGTCAGATCTGCCAATTCTGACCACAAATTCACTCACTGCACATGTGCTATATCGCAGGTACCAAATCTCGACAACGGAACTGCTTATTAATCAGACATACATACACTGCACTGTAATTGCCCCATCGTCACTATATTTTTTGCCTTCCCCTGGGGAGTTCAAGGGGGGCGTGGTTCACTTGGGGTGGATGCCAGAGGATCGTCGGGAGCCTCCCTTGAACTCCTCAGGGGAAGGCAAAAAAGATAGTTTAGATGGGGGAATTACAGTGCAGCCTATATATATGCGGTGATTGGAATACGGTGACACGGTGGAGCGCATGCGCAGTGAGCGAATTTGTGGTTAGAGAGCTAAATCCACGTCACCGTAAGTGACACAATTGGCTAATCTGATGGATAGGCTGATCTGTTAGAACACCAGACAGAGGTTGAAAGATTTATGGCATTATTTTTTACTGATACAATTAACAATGCAAATGTTTATTAATTTTGCTTTAAGTTTAAAATGAACTATTGTCTTGTTTAATTATGGTTATTTCAAATGCATTAACTGAGCAAATACTTTGTAAAAGTAACATACTACAGTCACAGAAGTTAAACACACTGTACATTTATAAGTAAAGGTTTTGGTGAGATAAAAAAAAGAAAGTCAGCATAGTTTAAAAAATATTTGCTCCTGAATGCAAAACTTTCTAATGATTTATTTTGCAAAAGGCATGCGACTATTATTCACTAAACTTTCAAAACTCTCTTAACACTGCAGTAATATTAATTACTTAAATTCTGTGTAATGAATTCATTTAACTGAGGTGAAATTGTTACTGGTTAATGTTACATAATTCTATTGCTGCTTAAAGAAATAGTCTAGTCAAAATGTAATATGAAGTATGCACTGAATGTATTTTATAGATTGACCATTTACACTGTTATATTACTTTGCTTTAATTCCTTTTTATTTTATCCTTCCTAGGTACCAAGGATTCCCACCTCCCTGTGTCTCCTGTTGACAGATTTTTGCAGAACATTACCTGCAACTGGAAAATACTGTTTACCTATGCCAATGGTCAGGGTTCATAATTTCTGTCACACTTGATGGAGGGGATTTTACTTTGTGTGCCCTTTGTATGCAATATTTACTTGTAGTTTAGTCGATTCCCTCACCACCTGATGCAGACTAGCAGAGAGGAATAGCGGTGTGGACTTTATTATGCCTTTGTGAACGCTTCTCTTCATGGACTCTCGGAGAGCGTTCAAAGGGGGGGGGATGTTATAAATTATTTGTTATTAGCCTGCTTTGGCCTATTCTTGCTACTGTTCTATGAAACTCTGTTTACCTTAGATAAGCCTGTCATGTAGCTTTATCTGCAGGGAACACACATGACATGAAATGTAGCCAAAGTAAAGGGGTTTTTTTCCCCTTTGTTTTCTAAGTTTTCTCCTTTGTTCTGCCTCTGCTAGTGATGCAATGTGGTGTGAGTAACAATATCCATTTAAATATATCTCTGTTAACAATAAATACTACTAGTATATAAGCTGTTACACATAGAAAAAAGCTTGCTTCCCTTGTGTGTGTGTGTGGATGTGTATGTATGTATAACACACAGACACTACACACACACGTCACAACCCAGTAATGGGTCACTACCTTTGGTTTGAAGAACTCTGCTCTATGTCTGAATCATAAAAGAAAAATGCTGGGTTTCATGTCCCTATTTAGTGCACAGTACAGTGATATCAACTTTTTTTAAATATATTTTTCTGTGATACAGTTTCATTTGTGTTTATCTCTCTTTATGGTGTTCTACACATGGAGAAACAAATACATTACAATATACAAATACAAAGATGTTACTATCAATCAATAGCTGTGCAAAAATATGGCAGTGCTTATTAAATCTGGAGTCTGTACTTCCAATTTTCACATTTAAATTAGGGGGTAAAATAATTTAAATATACTAGAATGTTTTTGTTGCTATGCATACAAACAAAATTTTAAATTACAATATCATAGTTTCAGGTTTCTTTTCATTAGAAGCAGAGTAAGTCCTATAAAGTATGATGCTTTAGATCCAATTTATGTATAGCAATATGTGTAGATATCAACCAAAGTCATCTGTCCATAGATGTATTCATGAAGTAATGAAAAAGAAGATTAAATGTGGCTTTTATAAAAACTCGGTCAAAGGCAAATAGTTGTTGCAATATAGTAACCACTTTTGAGAGTGTTATCTTTAAAACAATTTTTTTCCATAACCAAAACTTGTCTGATTCTAAAGAAATATTTATAATTTATACAAAGCACGTACTTATACTGCGACTTATAAATACTAACTTGAATCTTTTTTACTTAAAGTGCTATAAAAAACTTATACGCTGACAAATATGCATGCAGTCAGTGAAGGTTTTAGCAAATTGACCAGAATAAATATGGCGCGAGATGAACCAAGATCACTCATGTGACGTAAAAGGATGTACCCAGCTACAACGCCCATTTCCCAACTTACTTCAGTAGCAGAAGCTTTGCGCGTCACTTCTTCTGACACAAAACGTTCCATGCCGCGGCCTGCAGTACAAAAGAAATATTCTCTTGCTACCGAGGCTGGAGCACAGCAGATTGGCTGCATAGCGTTGTTTACGATAATTAAAGTAACTATACCTTCTGTTTGCTTAAAATGCGCTAACTCTCAGACCTATAAAATCCAGAGTGTGCATAATTATAGGCGGGTTGACATTGGTAGAAGGACCCGCTCGCATAAAATATAGTAGAAATGAACAAGAGGGAAGCACGCAGGGTGACGTTACTGACATGGTAGTCGGACATATTGAATACTGGCAGTAGTTGGAAAATTACATTTTGAAATATTTCCCAAAAATATACTTTAATCATGTTGAAGCAGATTAAATCACTATATTCTTCAATAAACTGATTTTCTTCCCTATTTTAACATATGAACAAATATTTTCGCTTGTCTTGACAAGTAAGGAATTTCAGCATATTAGTAATAAATTGGGGCTGTTCTCTAAATTTCACATCAAGTGCATCAGTAACTTCTTTTTTGTCTCCTGACTAGTAATTCTTAGGAGCAGGTCACTGATGTACACTATCCAAGTCTGCCTTCCATGTCTTATTTTTATTGTACCCCAGCATTTGCCTTTCATTTCTTATCTTTATTGTACCCAGTATAGCTTTAGTTTTGGCTTATCAGGGCTCAATATTTAGTGAAAGTTATAGAGTGAAGTTGAATCAACATTCACTCACTATGGGGTGTTATAAGTATCAAAGTTAACAAAATGTACACTCCTACTGCAGCATTGACACATATTTTGGGCTATGTGCTAAACATTATCTGAAGGGATATTGTATATCCATGGAAGGTTATTCCTCTAGAGATGTAGGGACCCCATTAATGCTTACTTCTGAGAGGGTAAACAGGGTAGAGAGAGGGATTGGAGAGGAAAAGTGGAAGTGCAGAAGAAAGTTAAGAGAAAATGGAGATAAAAAAGAAATAGAAAATAAATACTGTATGAGAGAGGAGAAAGAGTGTAAAGAGAAGATATTGTGTGAGAGAGAAGGAAAGGGGTAAAAAAAACCAAAAAGATTTGAAGAGGATAGGGAGTGGAGAAAGATACATAAGAGCGAGAAGGGAGAGATGATAATTATTTAAAAAAACAAAAAACTCCAGGTCTGCTTATGACCTTCCATGACTGTCAGCACTCTCTGCATTCCCTCAGTTAAACAACTTCCTTCTTCTATCCAGCTGCTGTATTCCCCAAAACCCCTAGTTGATGTTGCTAACTGCTATGCACTTATTTTTGTTAATGTTTTACTGTATGCAGCATTATTTTATTTGTTATAATAGAAAATAAAAACAATATAAAAAAATACTGCACAATAACATAATTTATATAAGAACTTACCTAATAAATTAATTTATTTCATGGTGGCGAGAGTCCACAAGCTAGTTACTGATAGGATACATTCCTTCCAGGAGGGGGCAAAGTTTCCCAAACCTCAAATGCCTATAAATACACCTCCCACCTCACTCATACCCCAGTTTAATGTATAGCCATGTTAGTGAGGTTTATAAGGAGTAAAAGCATAAAAAAGAGGAACAGGATAAATAATGTGCTTTATACAAAAAAATCATAAGGCCCCAAAAAATGGGTGGGTCTCGTGGACTCGCCACCATTAAATAAATTAATTTATCAGGTAAGTTCTTACATAAATTATGTTTTCTTTAATATAGATGGCGAGAGACCACGAGCTAGTTACTGATGGGATATAATACCCAAGATGTGGAAGTCCACGAGTAAGTATAGAGGGAGGGATAAAATAAAAACAGCTATTTCCGCTGAGAAATTAAATAAAAAAATAATAATTACGTTTTCTTAAAAATTCAAAACACTTAAAGGATTACTAACTTTTGGTTTGTACCTTAAAAACTGCTCACATATTTTCAATCACATTTCTCCAACAAATTCAATCTACCTTATGATATCCAGAAATTAAGCTTCATTTCTTTAGAAAATATGCTTAGAAATTGCCCGCATGACATCACTTCATCCAGCCCTCAAAAATGGGCCGCACACGGTATCACCCAATGACCAATCCGATGTCTATTTTTTGCATGTAATTAGAATAAGATTACCTAAAACTACGCATGTTTTGCACTTGCGCAGAATGCGGCACAGATGCCGTCATTGCCCACACTGGATTCCCTATAACGCATGCGCATTTTAATTGGTTAGATAGGTTCTCCAGCCTTTCTACAGTCTATTCGTTGTCAATATTTTATAATGCTATAGTTCCAAAACTGTTGATTGTTGTTATAATATCACGGTGTTAAATAACGCCTTGTAAGACATATTAATATTTCTTGCCATTTAAAAGTGGGAATAGTGAATCATATTTTATTATATTATCAGTTCCGTTATCTTTGTTTTGTTTTAGCTATCCAGTTAGTGTAAGTGCAATTAACCCTATAGGAAACCAAAAATGCAAATAAAATTAGCTGCAAACATTGTACTTCAAAATGCTGAACTATGAATCAAATATAAACCAATTGGACAATATATATAGATATATATGTATTCATTATTGATACAAAATTTCATACTAATCTTTTAGTTCAATTGCACATTTATTCTAGGGGCATTATATTTTTTGACATATAAACTATAAAATAGTAATTACATTTGTCTGCCTCACTAAATATATATATATATATATATATATCCATCATTGATATTGATTAATAGTATAATCTTTTAATCTATGGTTTAAAATATAAAGCCTCAAATAATAATTTCCATTTGTATATTTTAGATCTATACATTAATTATTTTTTTTTAAATATACATTGTATTTTGTTTAGAACAATTCTTTCCATTTACATATTAATTATCATGATTATATATTCTTATTATATACTTATAAATGATAAAGTTAAGATATTTTAACTTTTTTGATTATTTATATTATTATTATTATGATTGAAATTTTAAAATATTTATTATAATATTTTATTGATTAGATTATTCAGAAAGTTTGCTCGTCCATTCCAGGGAGATTCACTTTAGTAGTAAATAATGCATACATATGTAATACATAATATAATAATACTTTGTTTAAAATATCTATTTATTGCAATACAATTTTTTTAAATTTGCTCCTTATTTATAGGGAGATTCTCAAAACGCTATAACAAAATATACTTACGTGAACTGCGCAGCAAATCCTTTAGATCCGCGATCGATAGAGTGGGTCTCCCACATCCAGAAATGAAAAAGAAGATGGTGACGTATTTGATGACGTTTACCTATATCGCGCATGCACATTTTTTTTAGTCACCATCTTCCAACTGGAGTTGGCCATGCGGATTGGAAAGTGGTAACAGAGTAAAAGGTAGTGGGTTTGGAAAAATTAAAATTTTCAAAGACAGTTCGCTTAGAAACGGTATGTTTTGGAAACTTGATGGGCATTATAAATTACTTTATTTTCATTCATATTTTCGATCTATGATGGATATTTTTTTGGCTACAGTGTCCCTTTAAATCATAGGCACTAGAATCAAACTGTGATAGCTGCCTGAAGAATCTTTCTACCAAAAACTGCTTCTGAAGAAGCAAAAACATAAAAATGGTAAAATGTAGTAAATGTATGCAAAGAAGACCAAGTGGCTGCTTTGCAGATTTGATCAACTGAAGCTTTATTCTTGAAAGCCCAAGATGTGGCAACTGATCTTGTAGAATGAGCTGTTATTCTCTGAGGCAGAGACTGCCCCGCCTCCAAATAAGCTTTGTGAATCAGAAGTTTCAACCAAGATACCAAAGAAATGGCAGAGGCTTTCTGACCTTTTCTAGAACCAGAAAAAATAACATAGACTAAAAGTCTTTCTGAAATTTTTAGTAGCCTCAACATAATATTTCAAAGCTCTTACCACATCCAAAGAATGTAAAGACCTTTCAAGAGTATTCTTAGGATTAGGACACAAGGAAGGAACAATAATTTCCCTTATAATGTTGTTAGAATTCACAACTTTAGGCAAAAATGTAAACAAAGTCCGCAAAACAGCTTTATCTTGATGGAAAATCAGATAAGGAGACTCCCAAGAGAGAGCAGACAATTCAGAAACTCTTCTAGCAGAAGAGATAGCCCAGAGAAATTACACTTTCTAAGAAAGTAGTTTAATGTCCAAAGAATGCATAGGCTCAAAATGAGGAGCCTGCAAAGTCTTTAACACCAAATTTAGACTCCAAGGAGGAGAGAGAGATTTAATAACAGGGTTAAAATGAGTCAAAACCTGTATAAAATAGTGAACATCAGGAAGATTAGCAATCTTTCTATGAAATAAAACAGGGCAGAGAATTGTCCTTTTAAAGTATTGGCATAATCCAAACCATCCTGAAGAAACTAGAATCCTAGGATTTCTAAAAGAATGCTAAGAATTATCATGGATGGAACACCATGAAATATAGGTTTTTTAAACCTTGTGATATATATTTTCCTTGAAATAGGCTTACAAGCCGCCTGTATCATAGTGTTAATCACAGAGTCAGTGAAACATCTATGACTAAGGACCAAGCGTTCAATTTCCATACCTTCAAACTTAGAGATTTGAGATCCGGATGGAAAAACGGGCCTTGAGACAGAATGTCTGGTCTTAGAGGAAGTGATCAAGGTTGGCAAATGGACATTCGTACAAGGTCCGCATACCAGAACCTGTGAGACCATGTTGGTTCTATTAGAAACACATTATGATCTTTGAGATCATTCTTGGAAGAAGAACCAGAGATGGACAAATTTAAGCAGGTTGGTAAAACCATGGAACTGCTAGAGCATCCATCAATTCCGCCTGAGGATCCGTGAACCTGGAGAGGTATCTGGGAAGTTTCTTGTTTAGATGAGAGGCCATCAGTTCTATGTCTGGAAGACCCCACATCTGCAAAATCTGATAGAACACATCTGGATGGAGAGACCACTCCCCCGGGTGTAGAGTCTGACGGCTGATATAATCCGCTTCCCAATTGTCTACACCTGGTATATGAATCACGGTGATTAGACAAGAGTTGGATTCCGCAAAATAAAGTATTAGAGATACTTCTTTCATTGCTAGAAGACTGCAAGTCCCCCCCCCCTTGATGATTGCCTGTTGTGACATTGTCTGTTTGTAACAGAATATACAATCCTCTCATTAATAGAGGAGATCTCTTAAAATAGCACAGAGTTCTAAGATATTGAATGGTAACCTCGCCTCTCGAGGATTCCAAACTCCTTGTGCTGTCAGAAACCCCCAAACAGCTCCCCAACCTGTGAGACTTGCATCTGTTGTGAACACAGTCCAGGTAGGACAAACAAAGGAGGCCCCTTGAACAATAAGGTGATGGTTTAACCACCAAGTCAGAGAGAGTTGAGTGTTGGAATTTAAGTATATCAGTTGTGGCATTTTTCAAAGAAACAATGGGGTGACTAAAAAAAAAGAATTCTGGGCATCACAGCAAAATCTGGCACACATTGCCGTTTTGCATATGCAAATAGTTAGCGTTTTTCCAGAACTGCCAGGAATTCTGGGAAAAGGGAGAACGCTTGCATTTTGAGCAACACCTGTTGCTCTAGAAGCCACCTTTCTATTCTTCAACTTCAAATAAGAAACCCCAGCAAGCCAGGGTGTACACAAATTCAAAAGAAACTCAGTTATGCTCCTCTCCACGGAAATCTTTAGTAAAAGGCAATTTTATTATCAAAACATACATATACAAAGAAACATCAACAATGGAAAACCACATTAAACTTGGTGATCATTTAAAGGGCCATAATACCAAAATGTTTAAACACTTGAAAGTGATGCAGCATAGCTGTAAAAAGCTGACTAGAAAATATCTCCTGAACATCTCTATGTAAAAAAGAAATATATTTTACCTCAAAAGTTCCTCAGTAGCCACTTCCCATTGTAAAGGATTTATAAGCAGCATTTTAGTGTGTCTGTCCTGGGACAGCTGAAAGGATGAGCCTCGTGAACTCTCATATTATTTCACCAATCAGGTAAAGGAAGCTTACTATGAAATCTCATAAGAGTTAAGTCAATCTCATGAGATCACAGTAAGAGTTCATGACCTCAGCACTGCTGATGCTGATTGGCTGCTGTTCATTTCTTCATTTTTTTTTTATTTTTACCTGCAGCTGGGAGCAGGTGAAGTATAACTTTTTACACAGAACTTACTCTGCTGAGCTGAGGAGATTGTGAGGTAAAATATCTTCCTTTTTTTACATAGAGATGCTAAGGTGATATGTTCCTGTCAGCTTTTTACAGTTATACTGCATCCGTTTCAAGTGATTTAGCATATGAGTATTATGTCCCTTTAAACAAATTCAATAAAATCATAAAAACAGATGTAAAAACACACAATGCATAAAATCAAATCAATAAAATGCAAGATAAAAATATTAAAACATCTGTTAAGACATCATTTGTATTTTCCACATATTTATACAGCAAAGTTTTTTAGCTTTTGAGGTTCCCATTTGTTTACAGTCTCTTAGATAATATACTTTCATTTCATTGTATGCCACGACAAGGCAATCTTGACAGATAACTTTTTTAAACAATAAAATATTTCTTGCCTTCCATAAATCCTCTTTTAAACAATTTAAAACAATCCATATACCACGCGACTGGTCACCTGAAGGACACTTCATGATCCTAAAGCTCTTAGACCTGTAATCCATTTTAAAAGTGGCCCGGCTAAATGCCACACCTCCGCATAAAAACAATTCCAAAACAGATGAAGGACAGATTCATCAGAGGCACAACCTTCACGGGGACATGTTGCTCGTGCCACAAAACCTCTCCTGTGCTGAAAAGCCCTGGTTGGCAGACACTGATGAACTATAGACCAGGCTAAATCTTTTTGAGAATTTGACAAATAAGGCTGGGACACATTTTGCCAAATCTTTTTTGACCTGGCTTCTGAAAAATTAGCCACCGGCTCTAATCTTTGCTCATTTATTAAGGCAGAAGTTAATTTCTTTTGATCACATAAAATATTAGGACTAAAACTCTGGAGATGATAGAGACGGATGATTTTTTCTAAAATAACATACTGCCGAGGTGGATTTAAAAGCGCAGAAAATTTAAGAGATATTGTATAACATTTATACTTTCTAAAAAGATGACCAGTAACTTGCATCTTAAAAAGGCAGCAAAAGTACTTTCGCCTAGATTTAGAGTTTTGCGTTAGAAGGGGTGCGTTAGCTACGCGTCTTTTTTTTCTAACGCACAGTGTTTTTAACGCTGGTATTTAGAGTTTAAAAACAACCTTCTAACGCGTCTATTTTATACACGTAATCACGCCTGCGTTAGACAGTCTCCCATAGAGATCAATGGCAAATCAAACAAACACGCTTTTTTCACCTAACACTCGATCTCGTGAAAATACGCACTGCTCGGTCATATGACGTATACCACATAATGAACAACAATAACACACTGCAAATGTCATAACAACAATCACAAAACATAGCACACACGCATTACACATTCAGAAGCAGGGGAAAAAAAAAAGTATCACTAAACGAGGAATACGCATATACTTTACGATACGGAAAAACGGAAAATAACAAAAAGGAAAAATAAATGCACACTCATACACAAGCAAAATACTCGCAATCAACATTACGAAATATAAGGACAAACATACATATACAACACTTCACTAATACAACACCATCACCAATTAACATTTACACATAATACTATTGGACAATGTTATAGAAAACGAGCACTATGACATCATCGCATTCTACACATTCCACAAATACTAACTCAAAATGAGCATGCGCAAATTCACACAACTAATACACATTGCACGCATACTAATTACTAACAAAGCACACCTGAACACAATTTACAAGGCAAACCGGTACATCATTATTCATTTACACAGGGTATATAAGCACCACACAAGCATGGCTTCTTTGACTGTGTTGCTGGTGTTTTTTTTGAGATTTAATGAATTATTGTGAGAGTTAGTGCGAGTTAGTGTTAGTGTGAGAGAGTCAGTTAGTGTTATCGTGAGTGAGTTAGTGGTAGTGTGAGTTAGTGGGAGCGTTAGTGGTAGCGTGAGTTAGTGGTAGTGTGATTTAGTGGTAGCGTGAGTTAGTAAGAGAGCGGTAGTGAGCGACAGTTGGTTTGGGTGAGTGCTTTTTCTGTATATTTAACACATTTACACGCAAACACATTCAATAAATACATACACTTATCAATAACACTACATACACTCCATACCCCATACCCTCTCATACTACACTCCATACCCCATTCCTTGTAGTCCCATTCCCTTTCATCCCATTCCCTCTAATCCCATACCCCATTCCCTCTAATCCCATCCCCTATTTACATTTAGTTTACATATCCTCCTTTTAGTCTTCTTATACATTTTGGTTGGTTAAATACTCCTTACCCTCTTTTATTTATATCCCTTTCACACTTTGAGCACTTGTTTTGTGTTTTTGTTTTTTTTGTTTTTTTCTTTTTATTTCTTTATATTGACCCCCTTTCATTTGTGCACAGTCACTTTTTGTTGGAGTAGTTAGGGCTTAGTTTAGGGAAGAGATGGAAGAGGAGGGCAGGCAGGAGATTAGTCAGGGGAGAGGGAGAGGGGGGGAGGAACAGTACAGGAAGGGGGGCAGGAAGCAGGGGAGGAAGCGGTGGGTGGACCCAGCCACTTGGTTCAAGATGAACAAGTGGCTGGGCCCAGTGGCGGACAGAGTAGGGCTTCACAGTCCGGGAAACAGAGGGCACCATCACAGGGGAAGGCCAAGGCGACTAGGGAGGCGAAGTATACTATGGAGGAGAAGGAGGTCCTCATAGAAGCGTATATGGGCAGGTATAAGAGGCTGCAGGCTCAGAAGACCACCCCGAGTTACAAGAGGAAGCTCTGGCGGGAGATAAGGGATGCAGTTAATGCAGTGGGGGGCCATAACAGAGATATGGACTCTATTAAACATCGCTACCGGGACTGCAAGATGGAGCTGAAAAAGAAAATAACCAGGGAGTACCAACATGCCACAGGGACCGGTGGCGGGCCTGCACTGAACGTTGAGTACTCCCGATGGGAGGAAATGTTGCGTCCCAGCATCTCCGAGGTGGCCATAGTCGGGATCGGAGGAATCGATACCGGGAACCTGCCACTCTCATTTAACGGTAAGCTCATTTAAGAATCTATTAACGGGGCGGAGCCGAACTGGGAATGGAGATGGCAGCATAATTGAGCTGCTCCGTGCAGGACACTGATAAAGGTGGCTGAAAAAAGTAATTAAGACTTTTTTTTTTTTCCTTTCTTTTTTTTAAATTTCTTTATTAATAATGGTAATAAAAAAAAAAACGTTACGTTGACATGAAAAAACTATCCTCAGACAAATATCCATGGCACATTATGGTAACATTTTCAATTTTCTAACAGTTCCGTCTTTTACCTAATCAAATTGCACTAGTTAACTAGCTAGTTGTATCTTTTAAGGACTTCTAAACAATCTTTTTTTTTTTTTTTTTTTTTTCTTCTTCAGATTTTGTATGAGGTTCTATATAGGTAAAGTAACAAAACAAAAAAAATAAATAGGAGAAGAATAGGAGAGAAAAAGAAAGAGAATGAAGTAAAAAGAGTAGATACAACTTAATAGAAATAAAAAAAAGAAAAAGAAGAAAAATAGGCTCGCCTAACCTCTTTATTCTATTCCTCTCCCCCTCCAGCCACTCACCACTCTATAGAACTCCATTCACCTCTAATTTGTGCTTCAATACAATATTCCATATTTCTAAAAGGTTTTAAGATTTCCTTTTGAGTTTCTATAGATTGACTTTTAACATATAGAGACCATTTTTCAAAAAATATTCCGATTCTATTATTTGCATCTGCCAGAGTATCTGCTCTTTCTATATTGATCTGTTGCATTATAGTTTTCTTTAAATATCTGATCGTAGGTTTCTTTCTTTTTTCTATCCAAAATTTGAATATTAATTTTCTTGACAGTAAAATAATCATTGTTATTAATCTCGTTTCTTCTTTTTTAATTTCTTTAGGTATATTAAAAATCAAAATGTTCTCTGCTTCTAAAGTTGTTTTAGTTTTAACAATTTGTGATATGAGTGTTGCTACCTGAAACCAAAATTGTCTAATTTGTGGGCAAAGCCAGATATAGTTTAATATATCCGGTGTGTTTTTGTTACATTTTATACATACTGGATTGGTCCTGTTGTCCCATTTAGCTCTCCTTGTGGGTGTGATATAATCATGGTGCAATAATCTTAAATTAGATTCCCTTATCCCCATATCCAATGTTGATTTCTTCACTATCTTTATACAATTAGATATTCTTTCTTCCCCTATATCTATATCAATAGCCCTGCCCCATTTTCCTGTTATATTCCTTAGACACAATTTTGATTCTTTTTTTATTAGTTGTTTATATAAAATTGATAGTTTATATTTTGATTTTCTACTTCTTTCAATAATACTCTCCATTATCTTTTCTGATGTATTTCTTCCTAACTTCTCTTCTTCTATTTGAATATGTTTTATTTGCAGGTATGGTAAGGTCTGTCCCTTAAAAGAGTCAATTTGGTTAGATAGTTCTGGCAATGTTTTAATTTTTCCTTCTACCAAATTCATTACGTCTTTTACTTTTCTAATTGTTGGGCTACCATCTTTTTTTTTTATAAATGGGAAATAATTTCCTGGTTCAAATCTAGGGTTTCCCTGTATCGGCATATACCTTATGATCTCACTTCTTGTTTCTAATTGTTTATTGACTTTTTCCATGCCCATAGCGTATCCTTTATCATGACATTATTCTTTTGTTCCATCGTTAGTTCCCTTGGCGATGCAAATAGTAAAAAAGTTAGCTTCATTGGGTTAGCTAATTTCTGTTCTAGTTCTGGCCATACAGTCTGGCCCTTACCATTCTAATCCATTCTATTGCGTATTTTAATAGGATCGCCCAATTATAGTACTGTATATTAGGAACTCCTGCACCTCCAATTTCTTGAGAGGCATGCAACTTCTTTAGACTTATCCTCGCTTTTTTATCTTTCCAGATGAAGTTTTTAATTATTTTATTTATACTTGTTAGATCTACCTTTTTTAATAAAAATGGTAACATTTGCATTGGATATAATAGCCTTGGTAGTATCATCATTTTAATTAACTGTATTCTGCCTGTTAAATTTAAATATAGTTTACTCCAGATCCCTAGGTCTCTTAATCTGTGTAAAAAGCGGGTGATAATTTATCTTATATGTTTTTGTTGGATCATTGTTTATTTTTATGCCCAGATATGTTATATAGTCGTCTTCGACTTCTAATGGGTATTTCATATTATCTTTTCCTTTATATAACCAATAAATTTTGGATTTTGTGATGTTTATTCTGTAACCCGACAGCTCTCCGTATTGTTCTATGTTTGAGATAATCTGACTTATGTGCTTTTGCGGATTTGCAACAAACAACATTTGTGTTTCTGTTTTGGTATATAGTTTTGTGATGAATTTTAGAAATGAGCCATTAAAATTAAACTTCTTGAGTGAGGTTACAATATGTTCCCATTCGACTCTGTCGAAGGCCTTCTCTGCGTCCAAAGACAGCAGGAAGGCCTCCGGCAGACTCCCCTCTAATCCCTTCTCTTTGTTTAATCTATATTTTTCCATTATCTGCAGTATGGTCCTGACATGCGTTGTAGATGATCTCCCATTTATAAAGCCCACTTGCTCTCTTCCTATAATATCAGATATGATATTATTCATCCTTTTAGCTATTATCTTCATAAGAATCTTATAGTCAGTATTTATCAATGATAGAGGTCTATAAGATTGTGGTAGTGTTGGATCTTTTCCCTCTTTTGGTATAACCACTATGTTTGCTGACTTGAATGCTTGTGATATTGGGCCTTCTTCGTTATACATATTTATGAATGTATTATATAATGGGTCTATCACTTTTTCTGGTATTGTTTTATAAAAGTCTATGGGAAGACCATCTGGCCCAGCTGCTTTCGCTACTGGTAGGTTCTTAATGACATTTAGTATTTCCTATTTTTCTATTCTTGCATTTATCATATCTTGTTGCTCTTTTGTTATTTCAGGTAATTTGATTTTTTCCCATAAGTTTTTATTTTTATTGTCATTAGTCCTTTCTGTATTATAGAGCTTTTGATAAAAATCTCTAAATGTTTCCATAATTATCTCTTTATCTGTACTTATCTCCTTTCCGTTAAATATTGTCTTTATGGTATTTTTAGGTTTTTGGGTTTTTGTAATTGCTGCTAAATACTTTCCAGATCTGTTGCCCCATCTATAAAATTTTCCACTTTTCCGTCTCATATCATTCTGAGTTTGTTCCAAAATATGTTCATTTCTTTGTCTTTTGACTTGAAAGTATTTTGTTAAGTTTTTTTGTGTAGGTGTTCCTTTATATTCCGCGTAAGCTTGGGCTAATTCTCTTGCTAACCTTCTTTCTTTGTGTATTCTTTTCTTATTATTCTGTATTTCGTAAGATGTAATATCTGCTTTTAACGTCACTTTAGCTGCTTCCCAAAATATTTGTGGTTTGTTAATATATTCTATTTTATTTATTCTATATTCATCCCATTTTTCTTCTAAAAATTTTTTAAATTTTATTGAGTTATTCAGATACTTTGGATAGAAGAATCTGTTTTTTTTTCTCTGTCTTGTTTGATTCATTGTCATTAATACTGGGGCATGGTCAGATATGGTCATTTCTCTAATAGTCACGTCTGTGATATTTCTACCAAGGCTTTTAGAGGTTAATATAAGGTCTATCCTCGACAGTGTGTTATGTACTCTTGATATATGTGTATATTCCAAACTGTCTGGATTTATTGTTCTCCATATGTCTTCCACTCCCAACGTGTTAGAAATATCATTTATTGTTTTTTCCTCATATTTATTAGTTTTTTCGTTTATATTTATCTTAGTATTAAACTTTCTTTTTCTATCTAACTGTGTCTTTGGGGCCATATTGAAGTCCCCCGCCATTATTATGTCCATGTTTGAGAATTTTATTAATTCTTTCTGAATATTCTCCCAAAATTTCTTGTCTTTTTTATTTGGGCCGTATACATTACAAATCAAAAATTCTCTTCCATCTATTTCTATTACTATAATTACATAGCGGCCTTGCTGGTCCGTTTTTACTTTCTTTATCTTATAACTTAAATTTTGACTAATCAGTATGGCCACTCCTCTTGCAGATTTTTTTGTATGATGAATAGTGTACCTCTTTGACCCAATTTTGCTTTAATTTAATATGTTCTATATCGTTTAAATGTGTCTCTTGGAGACATGCAATGTCAATATTAAGTTTTCTTAATTGAGTTATGATTGCTTTTCTTTTAATGGGGGAATTAATCCCCCCTACATTCCATGTTATTAGTTTAGTCATTTATTACATTAATAATTTACCAAGCTATTAATCTCTTCCTGTTTTACCTTTTTGTGATAAACCACAACTTGTGGCCAAGTGGCCATCAGCTAAACATGTTTGAGATAGTAAACCAAATGGGTAGAGGGGGAGAGGAAGAGAAAGGAGAGGAGAGGGAAAGAAAAAGAAGAGAAGAGAGAAAAAAAAAAAAAGTCAACAAGTAAGTAGAAGAGAGAAAGGCTGCAGTTGTTTCATTATATCTGTGTCTCACACTGTACTTTATATTACAGTTCAGTTTTAAAGAACATTTTTCATCTCTTTCTCATATCAGAATTGCGGCTTGTCTAATATTCATAAACCAATAAAACATTGACAATGGAACTTGAGACATCTACTGTGTATTTGTAATAATTTTTTCCAATTTTCTTAACTAAGTGCAGCACAGTCTACCTCATTTTATTCCTCTCATTTTTATGTTTAGCCTTGTAGCCATATAAAATAAAAAAAAATTTTTTAAAGTAAATTAACTCTTAACGTGTATCAATCTCTATGTCATAACCTTATATTCAATTACAACAACATTGTCTTGTCAAATATTCAATATACTTATATATGCAACACTCTAGTGCAACCCTAAAAACAGTGAATATTGTGATAAGAGGGAAAAGAGGAAAAAAAAAAAACATGAATAGTGTGAAGAAAAAAGAAAACAATTTTATATATGTGTGAATTTACGTATATCTAGGGTGCTCCAAAACTATCCTAACAGCAGTGGTTAAATAAAACAAACAAAAAAGGAATAGAGAAAAATAAAAAAAAAATTTTTTGTCAATTACACTAACTCTTAGCGTGTGTCAATCTCTGTGTCATACTCTAGTATTCATTTGTATCAACAACATTTTATCCCATATTCAAAATATTTGTGCCTATGGCACTCTAATGCAAACACTGAAACGTGAATAGTGTGAGTGAGAGAAAAAAAAAAAAATTCTTATATTCGTTGGCACTCTAGTGCAACCCAAAATAGTGGGGGGAAAAAAAAAAAAAAATTACATATACATATACACATATATACATGCATACATATATATACATATATATCCACATGCACATAAATCTAAACACGTATAGGTGCTCTAGTGGTGCTACCCTTTAAACAATGGGTAGAAAGGAAAAAAAAAAAAAAAAAAGGAAAAGATATATAAGTTTATTTGTGAAACTCTAGTGCTGCCCAAAAATCAGTGGGTAGTAAAATCCCACGAGAAAAAATAATAATAATAATAATAATTATAACAGATTTAAAAAAAATTTATGGCAAAAAACTATATGTTCTCCGCCTCTCATCAGTTCTACAGGAGAGATTTATTTTTTTAAATTAAAACATATTCTATCTTCTTGGTGTTAGTTCTACTGCTTTAGCTTTCTTCTTTGTTTCTTCATTTTCTATATATTTCTGTGCTTCTTCTGGACTATTAAAAGTTATAGAATTGTGTCCTGTAAATATCTTCAACTTCGCAGGGTGCATCAGTGCGAAGGGCATCTTTTCCTCAACCAGCTTGGAGCATATTGCTGAAAATTGCTTCCGTTTCTTTGATACCTCTGCTGTGTAATCTTGAAATAGTAAGAGCTTGCTGTTGTTATGTTGCAGGTTTCCTTGGCTCCTGTATGCTCTCAGTATCTCCATCTTTGATTTAAAGTTCAGGTATTTTATTATTACCACTCTTGGTCTCCTTTCATTGTTGTCATCTCTTTTTATTCCCAGTCGGTGTGCCCTTTCTGCACTAAAATCTCCTGTTAAATTTAATAGCTGTGGTAATATGTTCTCAGCAAACTCCATTAATTTTTCAGATTGGTACGATTCTGGTAATCCTACAACTCTTAGGTTGTTTAATCGTGAACGATTTTCTAGTTCCTCTATTTTTGTTGTTAGTATTTTATTTTCCTCCAGAATCTTCTCTATTTTGTTTTCTTGATATCTCTGTAGATCTTCTGTATCGGAAATTCTCTGTTCCATTTCTGTTATTTTGGTTGTTATTTGCCTCAGTTCTTGCATAACACATTCTAATCCAGTCTGGATTTTATCTATCTTCCCTGATAGGTCAGTTAGGTGAGCCGTTATGGGGTTAAAATCTCCCTGCTCTATGCTTGAGCATTCCATTGAGACATTGCTTGTCTGTAGTTGTAGATTCACAGATTTATTTTTCTCTGTATTTTTTTCCCTTGGGAGGCATATTAAGAGGGATAGTGTACTTTTCCATCTAGTTTTCTCTTTATATCTTTTTATATTGAGTGCTGGCTACCATATCTTTTTTAGCCTGAGTTTTGTGAGCTAAGGATGAAAAAATGTTTTTCCTTTTTTCTCTTTCCCGTTTTTCTTCCTGGCTGGAGGTTAATTTCTGTCCTCTTTTGTTTATCTGCCTGTGGTAGTAAGTGCAGTTGCGCAGTGCCTATTTCCTGTTTGCAATGTTTGTTTTATAGGCTGCTGTATTTTTTATTCCTTATTATGTATTTATCGTGATTTATTCATAGCAGCATTTTTACTTGACATTGCCCCCAATTACACTTTGCCTCTCAGTGACTATTCAACCATTTCAAGCAGTTGGCCCAAATGAAAAAGGTATTTTATCACAGTTTTGGTTCAATAAATATATGCAGTACCTGGTGTTGCGTTTTCTTTTCTTTGCCTTCTCTCTGTGTTTACCTTTTTCTTCTCTTGTTTTCCCGTGTCCTCAATCCGGCCACTGCTTTTCAAGTTGTATTCCTGCACTGTTTTTAGTATCCGCACTTCGAAATTCACAGGCTGGAAAAGTAAGCCTCCCTCTCTGCCGTCTGTGGTGCTCTTTAGCTGGTCTTCGGATCTTTCTCCTCCTCGCCAGCAGCACCGCTTCCCGTCGTAGGAGCCCAATTGACACCTCCTGTTGTTAAGTTGCAGCTTCTTTTTGCTGCGGTTAGCGCCGACGGCTTTATGCCGCCTAGGTCTCTATGTTCTGGGGCTGATCTCGGCGGTTTCTGTGAGGCTCCAAACATCGAGTCTCACCCGCACGCTCCTATGCCCCGCCCAACCGGAAGCTCCTTGTCGTTAGAAATCAATCTCGTGAAGTTATCAAAAAAAAAAAAAAAAGTAATTAAGACTTAGCTAACAAACTTTGACTGCCAGCGGACACTAAGCTGACTACTAGGGAAGAAGATGTGACTCTTTTGAGCCGGGTAAAGTGTTTGGAGTGGAGAAATAGAAGTGAAGCTTTGCCGAGCTCTGTGAGAGGAGGCACCATCTTGACAGCCCACATGGGAGATAAATACGACACAGACAAGTGAATTACTACGGAACTCCTGCTTGTAAGTTTTCCCAAGACTTAAAATAATTTTTATTAGAAACCGGAACGCAGTGTGAATGTAAATTCAAGGCTGTCATTTAAACTGCACATACGAAAGATCAATATCTATGACACATCAGGTGTGGCCTGCAACCGGTATAGAAACAGATTTTACCGCATAGCGAGGCAGTAATAAGCCTATTAAATGAGAACCAGGCAGTGTTAAGTAACGAAGAGGGGAAAATAACACCCTTTGAGGGATCGGGTAGCCTGACAGGGTAAAGTCACAGCATGTTAAAGAATGAGAGAATCTAGTTGCGACCATGCAGGTCGGTCTGAAGTCCTTCAAGTCTGCAGCCCTAACTCCTGTAAATGTCCGGACAACTGCATAGAGAAACTCAGGCTGTATGTCAGGCTCCCCTCTACCCAAGGACAGAGCTAGTTACTAAAGAGATAAGTCGTGACCCTATACTCTGTGATACCCATGGATTCTAAAGAGCTCAGAAATTATATATAAGGAAAAGCTAAGACATTAGCCCCAGATACAAAGTGTTTGGTTGTCTGCTGATGCGTTCTAATGTAAAACTGTTATTCTGCATCCTGTTATTAGTAAGCTATCGCATGCCATAATAAGAAGAGCTGAATCTTTTGATATATACAGAGGAGACAGAAGGATTAAACAGAATAAGAGGTAATGGCAGCCAGAAAATTAAACAAACCTCCCGCTACGGGGAAGGCAGCAGCGACCAACTTGTTCTTTAAGCCCTCTAAAGTGGAGAAAACGGTGGAACCCCCGGATTCAGAACAAGTGGGGATCATGGAAGAAGATTTAGACTCTCAGACAGGTGAAGCTGACTTAATCCCGGTTACCCGGGCTGATATTAAAATGCTAGTCTCAAAGCAAGATATTGATAAAAACTTTGAAAAATTGTGGACTAAGATGGACTCCTTTCAGACCACCATCACCAATAGTCTCACAGAACTAAAGCATGAGATGCAGGATCTGGGAGCTAGAGTTTCCATGCTGGAAGATAATGAGAATAATATAGAGGAGAAAGTGACCGCTATGACCGAAAGATCACAAGACCATCAGCTAGAAATAGATTCTATACAAGACAAGATGGAAGATTTGGAGAATCGCTCACGGAGAAGCAATTTGAGGCAGAAAGGAGTTCCGGAGACCGTTTCACAGACAGACCTTCAGTGCTACTTAAAGCAATTGTTCAGGGTGGTCACTGGATCCTCAGAAGAAGACAACTTCCACATAGAGAGGGCTCATAGGGCCCTGAAAGCAAAGCCAAAGGGTGATTTCCCGCCCAGAGATGTAATAGTGAAATTGCTTCGTTTCCCAGAAAAAGAGTCAATTCTTATGGCGGCCAGGAAGAACCCAACCTTCAAATATCAAGGAGCGGTAGTGCAGTTTTATCAAGATTTGTGTACACGCACACTGATGAGAAGGGGCTCACTCAGGCCCCTCACACAACTGCTCCGGAAACAACAAATTAACTATCAATGGGGATTTCCCTTCGCCCTGCATATCATGCATGAGGGGAAAACCCTCTCAATAAAAGAAAGGAAGGATATCCCAGATATCTGTGAATATCTTGGTCTGGAATCACCGGACCTTCCATCCACCCACAGCGACTCAGAAGCAGAACAACAGCCACATAGAGACAACATCCACAAAAGAGCCAAATGGATTAAAGTCACCAAAAAGAAACCAAAATGACTTAATGTATGACTGCTGATTCTGAAACTCCAAGATGACACGAGATCGGTCCTCATGATCAGACTGGTGGCAAATGAGTATACAAAGTTAACTGTTTCACACTGTTTTCTTTTTAGGGTTAAGCTGCAACTGCAAAGACTCTGTTGATATGATAATGGACAGTGTTTTATCTGGCACACTGATGCATTGAACATTTTTTAACTTTACCCAGTGACCAGGTATTGCTATAGATTAAAAATACACCTTCTTAGTTAGTTTAGCTGTTTTTAAGATGTTTAGATTTCCTGCACGAAACTATTTACCTAAAGGGTTAGATGAACAATAACTGTTATAATAGGGCATTGAGCCTATACAATTGTTATGTTATACTTGAAATGTTTAGTTTTTCATTTTCTAGGTTATTCAGTCTGTGTGTTATAACGGGTACTTTGGGTTGGCGCAGGTTGCTATGGGTCCAGGCAAATACACCACTAAGATAACAAATGACACCTACACTCACAATCCTCTCGCATAATGTGAGAGGCTTAAATACAAATATTAAGCGCAAGACAGCAGTTAATCAATATTTGAAGCTAAAGGCTAAGATTGTTGTCCTTCAGGAGACACATTTTACCCAAGCATTGATTCCCAAATTTTGGCACAGACATTATCCAACACATTACCACACCACTACAGACCAAAAAAAAAGAGGAGTTTCAATATTAATCCACTCATCTTTGCACTTTATAAAAGAAGAAGTAATAACAGACCCGGAGGGGAGGTTTCTTATAGTCAGAGGGAGGATACATGATACGAAGGTAACGCTCTGTAATGTATACGCCCCGAATGAACAGCAACACTCGTTTTTCAAACAGATCTCATATCACCTTACCCAATGGTCCCAGACAAGAACAATCATGGCTGGTGACTTTAATATTTCACTATCACCACATGTCAGAGACTTGACAAACAAAATCTCAAATAAATTGAATAGACAAAAATCAATAGCCAAATCAATAAGAGACTCATTGGCCTCACATAATCTAGTGGATACCTGGGAGACCCTTTACGGAGAAACGACAGACCACACATTCTACTCACATGTACACAGGTCGTATACTCGACTGGACTATGTAACGGTTAGTCAGATGATGATCCCTAATATAATAAGCGCTTCTATAGTTCCCTGTGTTTGGTCAGACCATTCTATGGTACAGGTGGAACTAAAGGGAATACTAAATTATCAAAGACAAAGATCCTGGACATATGATCCACAAACTATTGGTAATGCTCATGCCCTTACTCAAATGACCAAACTACTTAAAGAATACTGGGAATTAAATAGGGGTCCACATTAAACCAACTCTCCGACTGGGCAGCACATAAGCCTTATATGAGAGGAATGTTTATACAGGAAAAGGCCAGGATTAGGAAACTTTCTCATAGGACTATAGACCAACTCCAGGAGGAAATCCACACACTAGAAACACAACATAAACAAACCTTATCGGTAGCCACTTTTAAATTGTTACAGACCAAAAGAAAGCTATTAGCAAAGAATTTAAATGATTCGGCCACGAGAGCTATTCAAAGATTAAAGACCTCATACTTTATTTATTCAAATAAACCGGATAAATATTTAGCCAATAAATTGAGGGAAAGAGTGAAAATGCATTCTATCCCGACCATTCAGACTAAAGAAGGTACTAAAACATCAAACCCACAGGAGATCACGAATACCTTTGCATCCTATTATGAATCACTTTATGACAGTAAAAAGGTTACTAGAACACCTCAGACACACACTAAAACACTAGAATTTCTGAGACAAGCTCAGATTAGAAAAATTTCCACCGCAAATAAAGAGAGTTTGAATGCAGAGATAACTTCCCAAGAAATCCTAAGTGTTTTGAAGGATCTTAAGGTGGGTAAGGCAGCAGGCCCTGACGGCCTAACCAGTGAATATTATAAGGCCTTTAAAAAGGAGTTAGTCCCACACTTAAAAACGTTCTGTAATGATATCATGAAAGGAGTGGAGATCCCTATGGATTTACTAAGAGCCAAGATTGTAGTTATTCCCAAGCCTGGGAAAGACCCTACACAATGCAAAAACTACAGAACGATTTCATTAATTAACCAGGACATAAAAATACTAACAAAAATTCTGGCCAACAGACTTAAGACAGTGCTCCCGGAGATTATTCACCCTGACCAGGTGGGGTTCATTCAAGGAAGGGAAGCTCCAGACAATGTCCGAAGAACAATAGACTTGACGGAATGCTTGAAAATAGGGGAAACGCCTTCTCTGCTCCTATCACTGGACGCGGAGAAGGCGTTCGACAGAATTGACTGGTTGTACATGTTGGAGGTACTGATGGGTTACGGTTTTGAGGGCGACTTTGTACAGGCAATTAATGGAATCTACTCAACACCATCGGCTACAATAAGCGCTGCGGGATACCAATCTAGATCTATACCAATATTGAATGGTACCAGGCAGGGTTGTCCCCTGTCCCCACTACTGTTCGCTCTTTGTATCGAGCCGCTAGCTTCCAGAATTAGGAGATCAGATGATATTAGTGGAGTTAAAATAGGAAAAAAAGAATATAAATTATCGTTGTTCGCAGATGACATCCTTCTGACAATAACTAAACCTTTAAATTCCATGACGCATCTATACAAGGTGTTACAAGAATTTTCAGAAATATCTGGCTACAAGGTCAATATAGATAAGTGCGAGGCCTTACCGATCTCACTCCCCTCTCATACGAAAAAGCTGTTAGAGGTCAACTTTGATATCTCTTGGGTCAAGCATTCCCTTACATACTTAGGGATAAAGCTAGCAGACTCGTATCATAAGCTCTACCAACTAAATTATATCCCTTTATATCACACAATTAGACAGGAATAAAGGCAACTTCTCGTGGTATGGCCGTCTGTCATCAATAAAAATGAATATACTTCCCAGACTATTGTATTTATTTCGTGCCCTACCAATTAAGGTCCCCCATCAGGACCTAAAGAAACTACAAACGGATCTCCACTCCTTCCTGAGGGGAAATAGGGGAGCAAGAATTGCGTCACAAATTTTAGCTCAACATAGACAGAAAGGAGGGGTTGGTGTACCAAACTTAGCCGATTACTATCAAGCTGCTAGGACAGCTCAAACGACACTTTTAAGTAAACAGTCGAGTGAAGTAGTGTGGACTAAAATAGAAAGAGATCTGGTAGAACAAGAAAATTTGGATGGTATCTTATGGGATTCAGGTAAAGAGGGCAGATTTCGCTTAGGAGCAATCCCTACCATACTAGAATCACAAAGGTGTTGGAATCTGGCCATGAAATCCCATACACTCCTACCGAATCACTCATGGATCAGGCCCATAAAATATCTTCTACCGAAAGAGTTAGATAGCTATAGTAGGTAAATGGACAAACAAGGGATTATATAGGGTAGCAGATCTAGTGGTACAGGGAAAGGTAGCAACCTATAACCATTTACGTGACATATTACAGCCGGACAAACTGCATTGGTTTGCATATCTTCAGGTTTCCTCAGCCTTAACCAGTTACATTAAACTTCACAACAGACAACTTACCACTAGTTTTGAAAGAATATGCAAATCAGAGCATAGAGAGAAAGGAGTAATTTCCAAGATATACATGGATATTCAAGCTGATAAGCTTAATACCAAATCCAACATCATTCTGAAGTGGGAAGCAGATGTAGGTCTTACACTCCCGAGGGAAGAGTGGGATCAGATATTCCATGAGTCCTGCAAAGGATTGGCAAGTGCAGACTTACGGGAAAACACTATAAAAACAATATTTAGATGGTACTTAATCCCGACTAACACATCTCATTATTCAACTAATAAGAGCAAACTATGTTACAGAGGATGTGGAGAAAGGGGGTCTTATAGGCACATGTGGTGGGATTGTACTATAATTAGGAATACCTGGGCTAGGTTAAATGATCTACTAAGCTATCTACTAGACGAACAAATAACATTGACCATAGACCAAGCACTTTTAAATAGAGACCTGCCAAGATTCATACCGTCAATTAATAAGTTCACTAAAATATTATGTACAATAACTAGAATATGCATAGCCAAATATTGGAAAATAGGTAACCCGACTTGGAAAGAAGTCACAGATAAGATTCAGGATATATACTCTTTTTCAGAAGGAGCTTCACGATTGCAAGGAAATACAGGCCAATTTCAGAAAATATGGTATTATTGGATACTAAAGGGGAATACCCAAAGAGACAGAGGTAGTAATGGGATAGGAGATACTCTCTGAGTGGAGATATCAATATAGAAAGAAGGCCACCTATAGAGTTAAGGGTCCTTTCTCTTGGTGCCAACCCAATACCCACCTGATAATACTAATAAGCTACTATAAAATGTAAAACAACCACACAGACAAATGTTTTTTTTTCTTTTTTCCTTTTACAATTTTTTTTTTTTTATCCTTTTTAGTTATGAACAAGTTAGTGATAAGGTTATTTGTTTACTTAGTTGCAATGTTAAACAAGAATATGATAAAATTAACTTCCAGAGCACAAAGGAACTTAAATGCTTTTATTCTCTCAGGCTTAAGAGACAGTGGCACTCAATATAGATGTGGTCTACAAAAGAATGGGCAAAAAGGTATTACAGAGTCACATGTAATGACATAAAACATAAAGGACTTGAGCAAAGACTTGTTAAGTAATGATGATAAACAGAATGGTAATCTGTGTAAGAACTAAAGACCTTTATTGACAATGTAACTGACGGATGATAAGTGTTTGTATTTGCTTTTGGAACTGAAATAAAAAATTCTTTTAACATAAGAATCTATTAACATCCAAAATAAAAAAATTATTTAAGAATAAGATTAATGCTATTACGCTGTTTAACACATTATTACGTAAATGCATTCACAATGACCTTGCGATTACATTACTATCTAGGCTACAGGATAGGTGTGCATTTAAACAGACTGAAAACAAACGCAAAAACATTCAGATTGACCAGATAGATATCACAAACATGGTTTTGAAAATGCGGAAATCGCATTGATTGTTAGATTTCAAAGTGGATTAATGAGGCTGCATTTGTAATTCAATTGGAAGCAAAAGCATTTACATCTTTATTTGGAAATATGCTAATATATACATTTCTTTCTTTTTGCAATATACAGAGTCTGGGGAGGAGCCAGCACAGCAACCACAGGCTTCTCCTTTTCCCAGGTATGAGAGTGGTGGAGATGACTCGCCACCTCAGAGAGAAGAAGAGGCCCCCCCCTGCACAAGAAGAAGAGGCTCCCCCTGAAGCAGAGGAAGAGTCCCCCCCCCGAAGCAGAGGAAGAGTCCCCCCCTGAAGCAGAGGAAGAGGCCCCCCCTGAAGCAGAGGAAGAGGCCCCCTGAAGCAGAAGAAGAGGCCCCTCAAGCACCAGCAGGCCGCCGTGCACAAGCAGGCCGCCGTGCACAACAGGAGGAGATAGCTGAGGTGCAGGTGTTACTCGATTACATCGAACAGATGCGTACCTCCCGGATGGAAAATATCTAAACTAGAACTCAGATGACCGAAGATCTTCGTGGCATTCGAGAAGGACAAAGAGAAATTATAGAGATCCTTACAAGAATTGAACAAGGACAAATCCGGAGTTTACAGATTCAAGAAAATATGTTTAATTTCTTCCAGGAGGCGCATGCTGTGCCATCTGCTGCTGGGCCATCTCATCTTGGTACTCCTCCATCTCCTCCTCACCTTGGTCATCCTAGTACTCCTCCTTCCCCTCTTCCCACAACATCTCCGATGAGAACTCATCGGCGGGGGCAGTTGCCCCCCCAGAGCCTCAGTCTCGTGGGAAGAGGGGAAAGAAGAGGAAGTAAGTATTTTTTGAGATGTTTATTTTGTATTTATTTAATGTGTAATGGATAGGTATGTGATGATGTGGTTTTCATACACTTGTGGACCACACTCTGTATATAATCTGCTTCTATGGGACCGGGTCCATGGAGGCAGATTGTTTGCAGAGTGTGGGTTAGAAGTGTGTGGAAACCACATCATCACATACCTATCCTTGTTCATGATATTGATTGGTTTCTGTGATGTGATGTCCAAACTGTTTCCCTAATCTCAAACAAAATGACCATTACAATTATACATGATGGCATATTACTGTTTGAATGCCAACAACACAGCTTAAAGGGACATTATTGTTACAAAGAAAACACTGTATTACGCATTTAGTTTGAAACAAAAACATGGAGAAATACACGTGTGACTTATGTGATTACCCTTGTGTCTATGCCTATGAAAAATGACCACTTATTTATGTTATTCTGACAGAACAACATTTTAGACAATCAATGATCAATCCAGGGTAAATATGCTGTATGAGCTCAAGTTTTTCTATATCAAAATGCTATCAAAATGCCCTCTAGTGGTCAAAATGCATTCTGATTACATGCACTCTTCAAGCTCTAAGAAATGAGCACACAAACCTCCTAGGTTTAGCTAGCAAATAAGAATAACCAGAGAACTATGATAAATTGGTGAGAAACGTTTGACATAATTTGTATTTTAAAAATTGCATTTTTCATAATGCAAATCATTATTGGTTTTCTAGACCGTCTCTTTAAAAAATGACATGCTAACATATACTAATATTTTTTGATTGTTGGTATATCTACATGTACTTGTTCAAACAAGAAATATTGGAATAGGATTTCTATTGACGTGTTAAATAAAGTCTATTTTCTTAAAGAGACATTATTGTGTTTGAATTATTTTATTTACAAGGAATATGGTTTCAAGTCCTTTTATGAGTGAATAAACAAATATATGCTCACAAAAATATATTTGGAGATTAACCAATGTGGAGCTCATACATGACACAATAATCAACATTTGCATTAAAGGGAGAGTATACAATCTTTTTCAGAGAACTGCATGTAATAGACACTACTAGAAACAACAAGATGACCACATACTGATATCAAAATCCATCAGAAAAAGCTTTAAACACTTTCTTAGAAAATCTGTTTATCTATATTGAAAAGATAGCTGTAAAGCACATTCCAAGTGGAAAATAAGACAATACCCCTTCATTTGCATATGAAAAGACCCTTTACACAAACAGGAGCAAGCTGGAGAAGGTAGCTGATGGTACTCACATCAAACTTTGAGGCTTGGCGAGGAGTCAGAAAATTACTGAAATGTTATTTGAACATAAGCCAAACTAGAGATGTGTTTGTTAAAAAACAGACTAAATTAAACACAACACAGTCATTATTCATAAAAAGGAACATATTGTTGACAAACATATTAAACAAGATGGACTATATTCATGGATTTGCACTTGCCTCAAAATATCTTATGCAGGAAAACATTTTGCTTTCATTCGTTTATTCAAAGAGACAGCCATCAAAAGAGAATGTTGTGTTCTTTATAAGCTATGGGTCAACAATGTTACATGATTCACACAATCCATACTCACCATGGTTTTAAACTTGTCTTCTCATTCACAAACGTGGGTTACATGCAAAATCTAATAATGCGGGACTACGTAATACAATCAGACGGTTTTTACACCTTTGCATGTGACGTCTTAATTAACATGGCGCATCCTTGATCGCGTAAAAACGCCATCCAATAAAAGTCGCATCCTTGATCGCGTAAAAACGCCATCCAATAAAAGGCGCATCCTTGATCCCGTAAAAACGTCAGCCAATACAAGGACTCATTGGACAGCCTGGCAGGTGACGTCTTAAGCAACATGGCGCATCCAAGATCGAGGAAAAACCTCAGCCAATACAAGGACTCAGTTGATAGCTTGGCATATCAATAAGAAACATATTTATATTTTAGAAACTAGTATGTGTCTATATTGCTAGCTAGGAATGTCACGCTAGATAACGTAATACTGTGATATATGAAATAGAATCCATTAGTGAAAATAAGGAGATATTTCATTAGAAGCAGAGGATTATTAACTAAACTATTTAGCAAGCAGCATGGTTTAAATAGACATGAAAACATTATTTTAAGGTTACACGATTATGTACGACATTGCAATTTGAAATACATTGTAACAATAAATGAAAATCTTTGGATTATTGTGTTTCATGTCCCTTTAACTGAGAATTAATGCTAGGAGATGCATTCGGAAAATAGGGATGTGTTATATATGATATGTTAAAGGGACAGTCAACCCCAGAAATTTTGTTGTTTAAAAATATAGCTAATCCCTTTTTTACACATTACTCATTTTTGAACAACAAACACAGTTATATATTAATATACTTTTTACTTCTGTTATTATCTTTTATCTAAGCTTCTGCAGACTGCCCCATTATTTCTGTTCTTTTGACAGACATGCAGTTTAGCCAATCAATGCTCACTCCTAGGTCACTTTACGTGCATGAGCTCAATGTTATCTATATGAAACATGTGAACTAATGCCTTATAGTAGTCAAAATTTATTCAGATTAGAGGCAGTCTTCAAGGTTGAAGAAATTAGCATATGAACCTCCTAGTTTTACCTTTCAAATAAGAATACCAAGAGAACAAAGCAAAATTGTGGATAAAAGTAAATTAGGAAGTTGGTTAAACTCGCATGCCCTATTTAAATCATGAATCATCTTTTGGGACTTGACTGTCCCTTTAACTATAGCTATGGTGTCCATCTTTAACATTTAAAAGGTACACATGATAAATACATATGTCATTGATGTTTTCAGATATGTTTATATTGTTTTGAAATAACAATAATGACACATGTATTGATCAAATGTGTCACTTATTCAAGTTGAAATATGGTCAGCCTACCTATAGCCATATATCGGAGGATAATTAATTTTTAAAAATATTAATAGAAAGATATTCATCATCTAAAATATGCGCATTACACACAGTGATTGATTTGGTTACACTACTACAATAAGATATAATTGAAATTGGAATACATGTGCTGTCAACATTCAAATAAGAGTTTTTTTAAAATAAGATTATATGTCCTTGTTCATGTAAAAAGGACAAAAACGCTTTAGAAATGCAGATCCATTCCTTAACAATTGTGGTCAGCATCACTTAAAGGGACATGAAATACCAAATAAAAAATTTCAGGATTCACAGAGAGGATACTATTTACATAAAAATAACACTTTACAGAAATTATCTCATTGTATCAATCCTGGGATCATTTGTTAAAGGTGCATCAATTCACGCAGAGTTTAGAAATTATATATATATATATATATATATATATATATATATATATATATGTATATTTATGTATATATATATATATATATATATATATATGTAAAAAGTGGACACCAGCTAGCAGGGGTTAATATTTAGACTGGTGTACTAGGGCCCACCTCTTTTAATATTAAGATGAGACCCCAGGTGCAAGGAGGCTAAACAATTAATATGATTAGAAAAAGACAAAAAGTAAACCTTTTCCAGCACTACACATAAAGTCTCAAAAATAAAATTGAAACAATGAATCTGTGAATCGCTCAAAGCTAGACTCTCACATGGTTGTCAAGATGCAACTAATTTATTAAAGAAAAATATAATGAATCATAAACAATAAAGTATGTGCAATATTACAAAGGGCTTGATACAATTCATCAGCCAATAATAAGCATGCTATGCATTCGTTACCCCTCACACAAAAGCAAGAGCTCTTATTAGTAAAGCTACCAGCAGTGCGTCCACTGACAAAAGCACAAAAGTCAGTTAATGAAATAATTCCACTGAAGCAATATCCAAGTTGTAGAGTTAATTGCACTTAAGCTGTGTTAGTATGCCATGCGCTGCAGTAACAATAAATCTCCTCTTGTAAATCTGTGTTTGACCGGTCATACGGTGCAATGTAGGTGGTATAGAGCAATTCAAGTGGCGTCATATAAAACTACCGGGGCTATTAATATATATACAGAGTCCCTGAGTGAAAGTCCCCACCACTCACTCAAAATCAAGAGCGAGCTGAACTGTTGCCAGAGGGGCCGAGTCTATCACTCTGCAGGGATTGGAAAGCGTTGATTCCTCACAGGTATGCGCTGAACCATAAAGCGCTGAGCCACATCATACAGCTTATTTACCTGAAATCCGGTTCTTCACCCCTGTGTTAATTAAGGACAACCACCACTCACCACAGCCTCCATGAATCACCTCCTCCAGTACAGATAGAGTCCGGTCAGCGGTAACTTCTTATTCTCAAACATATGCTGTAATTCCAAACAGCATGGAAGTCTGCAGCAAGACGAGTGAACTGTTGTGCTACACGTGTTTCACCCTACATAGACAAGGGCTTCCTCAAGCTGAGTGATTATCCGGTATAGAATTGCAGCTGCTATTTAACATAGACCCACAGGTGAAATAAAACAAGTATAATTTGCACATAATTTTACCACATAAGGTGTTGCTACATTGGTCTAACATAATAAACCATATAACCACTAAATTCAATTTGACAACCGTGATATGGCATAAAATATAGTAGCAATATAAGAAAAACAATATATGTTGCAAAAAACTTTTAGAATAATCAACTACAATAACAAGTATATATATAATGGTATTAGCTCTCTAGGCAAAAAGCAAAGAACAATTATTCAGCTATAAAATTATAGATGAATACGCTATTTACACATTAAATAAATCCATAATATTTAATTACTAAATCTAAATCAAATATTTAATTTAAATGCCTAAAAGAGGTAAAAAAATAATATCTTAAAGGTATATATACCATCAATATTAGCATCACAGATGGCAAGAATAACCTTAGGCGGTTGGATAACTAGAACAACTATGAAGAATATATATACAGATAATCCATATTTTCCAAATCAGTGTCTGAATTATAGAAAAAAATCTCTCTAAAATAGGATAATCTATTTAATAAGAAGGATATACAGGGAGTGCAGAATTATTAGGCAAATGAGTATTTTGACCACATCATCCTCTTTATGCATGTTGTCTTACTCCAAGCTGTATAGGCTTGAAAGCCTACTACCAATTAAGCATATTAGGTGATGTGCATCTCTGTAATGAGAAGGGGTGTGGTCTAAGGACATCAACACCCTATATCAGGTGTGCATAATTATTAGGCAACTTCCTTTCCTTTGGCAAAATGGGTCAAAAGAAGGACTTGACAGGCTCAAAAAAGTCAAAAATAGTGAGATATCTTGCAGAGGGATGCAGCACTCTTAAAATTGCAAAGCTTCTGAAGCGTGATCATCGAACAATCAAGCGTTTCATTCAAAATAGTCAACAGGGTCGCAAGAAGCGTGTGGAAAAACCAAGGCGCAAAATAACTGCCCATGAACTGAGAAAAGTCAAGCGTGCAGCTGCCAAGATGCCACTTGCCACCAGTTTGGCCATATTTCAGAGCTGCAACATCACTGGAGTGCCCAAAAGCACAAGGTGTGCAATATTCAGAGACATGGCCAAGGTAAGAAAGGCTGAAAGACGACCACCACTGAACAAGACACACAAGCTGAAACGTCAAGACTGGGCCAAGAAATATCTCAAGACTGATTTTTCTAAGGTTTTATGGACTGATGAAATGAGAGTGAGTCTTGATGGGCCAGATGGATGGGCCCGTGGCTGGATTGGTAAAGGGCAGAGAGCTCCAGTCCGACTCAGACGCCAGCAAGGTGGAGGTGGAGTACTGGTTTGGGCTGGTATCATCAAAGATGAGCTTGTGGGGCCTTTTCGGGTTGAGGATGGAGTCAAGCTCAACTCCCAGTCCTACTGCCAGTTTCTGGAAGACACCTTCTTCAAGCAGTGGTACAGGAAGAAGTCTGCATCCTTCAAGAAAAACATGATTTTCATACAGGACAATGCACCATCACACGCGTCCAAGTACTCCACAGCGTGGCTGGCAAGAAAGGGTATAAAAGAAGAAAATCTAATGACATGGCCTCCTTGTTCACCTGATCTGAACCCCATTGAGAACCTGTGGTCCATCATCAAATGTGAGATTTACAAGGAGGGAAAACAGTACACCTCTCTGAATAGTGTCTGGGAGGCTGTGGTCGCTGCTGCACGCAATGTTGATGGTGAACAGATCAAAACACTGACAGAATCCATGGATGGCAGGCTTTTGAGTGTCCTTGCAAAGAAACGTGGCTATATTGGTCACTGATTTGTTTTTGTTTTGTTTTTGAATGTCAGAAATGTATATTTGTGAATGTTGAGATGTTATATTGGTTTCACTGGTAAAAATAAATAATTGAAATGGGTATATATTTGTTTTTTGTTAAGTTGCCTAATAATTATGCACAGTAATAGTCACCTGCACACACAGATATCCCCCTAAAATAGCTACAACTAAAAACAAACTAAAAACTTCTTCCAAAACTATTCAGCTTTGATATTAATGAGTTTTTTGGGTTCATTGAGAACATGGTTGTTGTTCAATAATAAAATTAATCCTCAAAAATACAACTTGCCTAATAATTCTGCACTCCCTGTATAACCATTGTTATTTATAATATTAATTGCTAAGAAATGGAGCAAAGTTTAATTCTTCGTTAAGGCCATTTGGTTGCGTAGATTGTATAACCATTTGCATTCAGATTTCAACAGCATGTTGTCCCAATCACCACCCCTCTCACTAATGTCTATTAGTTCGAGGCCCATAAATTTCAGGCCATGAACACTGCTTTGGTGCATGTCAGAGAAGTGTGCAACACCACTATCTTTGATTTTTTCATTCAATATGTCCCTTCTGTGCTCCTTCATACGTTCTCTAAATTCACGATAGGTTTTGCCCACGTAAAAACTCAGGCAAGAGCAAAAAGCAGCATAGACGACTCCTTCACTGCGGCAAGTTATGTGGCCCTTGACTTTATGTGGGTAACCCCTATTGTCAATTAACATCTGGCCCTTATTAATATGTTTACACATTTTACATTTACCGCATTTGTAACACTCATCCATTTTCTGTTGTCTATCTAGCCAATTATTTTTACCCTTAAAATGGCTATGGACTAATTTATCTTGAATTGAGGGTGCTCGTCTAGCTGTCATCAGGGGAAAGTCCCCAACAATTTTGCGAATATCTGGATCAGCAATCAAAATGTCCCAGTGTTTATTCAGGATTTTTCACTCCAGTTCACTCCATTCTGAATTAAATGTACTAATAAATCTTACTGCAGTATAAGTTTGTTTCTCCACATTGTCATACAGTATTTGGCCACGTGTAATGTCTCATGCTCTATGGTAACCTTTTTTAATGATTTTATTCTGATATCCCCTAGCTTTGAATCTCAGTTTGAGATCATCTGCATATTTTTTGAAAGATTCCTAAGTAGAACAATTTCTTTTTTGCCTCAAATACTGACCAATAGGGATAGAGTTTATTTGATGTTGAGGGTGATGAGAAGAGGCTTCAAGAAGTGTATTTGCTGAGGTGTGTTTCCTGTATGTGTCTGTTATTAGTCTGTTATCACTTTTGGTAATTTTTATGTCCAAGAAGGACAAGGACTCCAAACTCCATTCATACGTGAATTTGAGGTTCCAATCATTAATGTTCAGCTCTTCCATGAATCTGACCAAATCATCTGATGTGCCCTCCCATAATAGGAGGACATTATCGATGAAACGGACCCATAATAGGATCATTTGGTCATACTCAGTGGTTATATCCAGTATTTTTTCATGTTCCCATCTTCCTAGATACAAACAGGCATATGTAGGGGCACAGCATGCACCCATTGCTGTGCCCCTAATTTGCCTGTAAAATTTCCTCTCAAATTTAAAGTAATTTCTGTTGAGTACAAAGCACAAAAGATCCACCACTAAGTTTGTATGATCATTAAACTTAGGGCCTCTTTGGTGTAGGATATCTTTAATTATTTCAATGCCTTTAGTATGGGTTATTGAGGAGTAAAGTGCTCGGACTTCAGAAACTGTGAATGGGGACTTCCTGCTGGAGGCGGAGCGTACAGGTATTGCAGGTGTATGCTCCCGCTCCAAGATCTAGCGTCTTGGAGATTGTTAACTGCCAGCAGCTTGCAGATTTTCCTTGGCCGGGAAACCCTTCCAGGCCCGGATACTGGATCACAAGGTCCCGCAACGGAAGTCTACAGTGCAGCCTTAACGTGCTTGGTGGCTGAAGCACTTTGCATGTACTATTCTATCTCCTGACTATAACCCAATTAAATAAGCCATGAGTCGAGGCTTTTTATAGAGTCTGAGTCTGACTATGAAGGATACCATACACTAATTAAGGTTTATCGGAGTGTAACAAAGCTACTCGCAGCGCTCTACATACTGCTACCGGCTGAGCATACAGTCGGCTTCCTATGGTCCTGCAGCGGCTTGTCTCACAAAAAAAAAATCTGGGGTTCCTTTTTGCAAAAACTTACCTGCCTGGTTGGGTGCATTCTACTTGGTCCTGGAACCGAGTGTGTTGAGCCCCAGATGCACCATCACACGCGTCCAAGTACTCCACAGCGTGGCTGGCAAGAAAGGGTATAAAAGAAGAAAATCTAATGACATGGCCTCCTTGTTCACCTGATCTGAACCCCATTGAGAACCTGTGGTCCATCATCAAATGTGAGATTTACAAGGAGGGAAAACAGTACACCTCTCTGAATAGTGTCTGGGAGGCTGTGGTCGCTGCTGCACGCAATGTTGATGGTGAACAGATCAAAACACTGACAGAATCCATGGATGGCAGGCTTTTGAGTGTCCTTGCAAAGAAACGTGGCTATATTGGTCACTGATTTGTTTTTGTTTTGTTTTTGAATGTCAGAAATGTATATTTGTGAATGTTGAGATGTTATATTGGTTTCACTGGTAAAAATAAATAATTGAAATGGGTATATATTTGTTTTTTGTTAAGTTGCCTAATAATTATGCACAGTAATAGTCACCTGCACACACAGATATCCCCCTAAAATAGCTACAACTAAAAACAAACTAAAAACTTCTTCCAAAACTATTCAGCTTTGATATTAATGAGTTTTTTGGGTTCATTGAGAACATGGTTGTTGTTCAATAATAAAATTAATCCTCAAAAATACAACTTGCCTAATAATTCTGCACTCCCTGTATAACCATTGTTATTTATAATATTAATTGCTAAGAAATGGAGCAAAGTTTAATTCTTCGTTAAGGCCATTTGGTTGCGTAGATTGTATAACCATTTGCATTCAGATTTCAACAGCATGTTGTCCCAATCACCACCCCTCTCACTAATGTCTATTAGTTCGAGGCCCATAAATTTCAGGCCATGAACACTGCTTTGGTGCATGTCAGAGAAGTGTGCAACACCACTATCTTTGATTTTTTCATTCAATATGTCCCTTCTGTGCTCCTTCATACGTTCTCTAAATTCACGATAGGTTTTGCCCACGTAAAAACTCAGGCAAGAGCAAAAAGCAGCATAGACGACTCCTTCACTGCGGCAAGTTATGTGGCCCTTGACTTTATGTGGGTAACCCCTATTGTCAATTAACATCTGGCCCTTATTAATATGTTTACACATTTTACATTTACCGCATTTGTAACACTCATCCATTTTCTGTTGTCTATCTAGCCAATTATTTTTACCCTTAAAATGGCTATGGACTAATTTATCTTGAATTGAGGGTGCTCGTCTAGCTGTCATCAGGGGAAAGTCCCCAACAATTTTGCGAATATCTGGATCAACAATCAAAATGTCCCAGTGTTTATTCAGGATTTTTCACTCCAGTTCACTCCATTCTGAATTAAATGTACTAATAAATCTTACTGCAGTATAAGTTTGTTTCTCCACATTGTCATACAGTATTTGGCCACGTGTAATGTCTCATGCTCTATGGTAACCTTTTTTAATGATTTTATTCTGATATCCCCTAGCTTTGAATCTCAGTTTGAGATCATCTGCATATTTTTTGAAAGATTCCTAAGTAGAACAATTTCTTTTTTGCCTCAAATACTGACCAATAGGGATAGAGTTTATTTGATGTTGAGGGTGATGAGAAGAGGCTTCAAGAAGTGTATTTGCTGAGGTGTGTTTCCTGTATGTGTCTGTTATTAGTCTGTTATCACTTTTGGTAATTTTTATGTCCAAGAAGGACAAGGACTCCAAACTCCATTCATACGTGAATTTGAGGTTCCAATCATTAATGTTCAGCTCTTCCATGAATCTGACCAAATCATCTGATGTGCCCTCCCATAATAGGAGGACATTATCGATGAAACGGACCCATAATAGGATCATTTGGTCATACTCAGTGGTTATATCCAGTATTTTTTCATGTTCCCATCTTCCTAGATACAAACAGGCATATGTAGGGGCACAGCATGCACCCATTGCTGTGCCCCTAATTTGCCTGTAAAATTTCCTCTCAAATTTAAAGTAATTTCTGTTGAGTACAAAGCACAAAAGATCCACCACTAAGTTTGTATGATCATTAAACTTAGGGCCTCTTTGGTGTAGGATATCTTTAATTATTTCAATGCCTTTAGTATGGGTTATTGAGGAGTAAAGTGCTCGGACTTCAGAAACTGTGAATGGGGACTTCCTGCTGGAGGCGGAGCGTACAGGTATTGCAGGTGTATGCTCCCGCTCCAAGATCTAGCGTCTTGGAGATTGTTAACTGCCAGCAGCTTGCAGATTTTCCTTGGCCGGGAAACCCTTCCAGGCCCGGATACTGGATCACAAGGTCCCGCAACGGAAGTCTACAGTGCAGCCTTAACGTGCTTGGTGGCTGAAGCACTTTGCATGTACTATTCTATCTCCTGACTATAACCCAATTAAATAAGCCATGAGTCGAGGCTTTTTATAGAGTCTGAGTCTGACTATGAAGGATACCATACACTAATTAAGGTTTATCGGAGTGTAACAAAGCTACTCGCAGCGCTCTACATACTGCTACCGGCTGAGCATACAGTCGGCTTCCTATGGTCCTGCAGCGGCTTGTCTCACAAAAAAAAAATCTGGGGTTCCTTTTTGCAAAAACTTACCTGCCTGGTTGGGTGCATTCTACTTGGTCCTGGAACCGAGTGTGTTGAGCCCCAGATTGTAGCCGGTGTATCCGACAGATCTGCGCTGAATGGGAGTGTACAGTTTCACGGAGTGTCCTGTGTTTGATCCCACCCCGCTCCAGACTGATGGAGCCTGGAGTAGCGGTCTAAAGCTGGTATTTATCCCTGTGACCGGCCAGGAGGCTGGGGACATGAAACCGGACCGTGGAACCCCGGCGGGCTTGCCGGCTATATGGGCTGACTGAGTTGTATTTCTTCCCCGCTCTTTAAGTCGGCACCTGATCGAGGGGGCGGGTGTTGTCAGTGAAGCCATCCAGGTTCCCTGAGGGTTGCAGCCTGTCCAGTATCGAGGGCGTGTGGAGATACCGCGTCCGGTGAACACCGGTGAAGATTTGGGCGGTCTCTTTTCTTACTACAGCCTGGTTTGTGGATCTGTTTCCAGAGCGGCGCCCGGTTCCTGAAATCCATTGGTTCACGGAGTCCCTGTAGATCAGCGGTTGTTTGCCGCGGATGTATGAGATCTACACATTTAGCGCAATTGGCTTACTTCCTCCGCACATCTGAACTGGAATCCTCTGCAGACAAGAAGTGATAAGTAGAACGGTTATATTTGTATTTGCCATAAATAACAGTGTGTTACTTTGTGAAATAGCCCTTTCTCTGGTGCTGGGCTGGATCCAGGACTCTATGAGTTGGAACTTAATCGTATAAGCACTATTTATGTGGATGATTATCAGTGTTAAATGATCCTTTTGCCTAAGATCGGTTCAATTGTTACATGCTTTCTCCTGTATATGTTTATGGCTGTTAAGAAGCAAGATCTGTATGTCGGTCTAGCATGTTAATTTTATCTGCTTTCATAAGGGTCCCAAATTCACAAGCGAGTTTGTTATTAATTATCTAATGTTGAAAAGGGATAAATTAAGGGGAAGAAACCTGTATGGAGGTCTGTGCAGTCGATTCATGATACCATAACGTTTTAGTACTAATTGAATGTATTGAGGCTAGGGCTTTTGGAATACTCATCTATATTGTTTGTTATAGGTCTTATTAGTTAATAGAATCATAGAAATCACTAAGTGAATGCGAGAGCACTATATTACAATATTAGTTGTACTTGACTAGAACTGCCCCTCATAAGAAGCTATTATAATTATTAGGGTATAGAGGTTACAGACTCATCATGTTTATTAATTTGGGCTGATTAATATAAAGAAGATTGAGACTTTGCCTCTTCCTATATAATACATAGAAATTTACTTCAGGAGTCTTGGTAATGCACAGAGGGTTTTTTTTTTTTTTTTGGCCTAGGTATGAACTGAATTGTTAGCAGATCATATACACTACAGGGTGACCAGTGGTAGAAATACTTGATAGTTCGCCCGTGTTTATTTTTCTTTTTTGGCATAATACGTTTTTAGAAACTCACTTAAGATCACAATTCACTGAAGTAGGTAGAGTTAGATTTAGGTTCTTACACAAATATCACGTAGACAGTATTTAAAGACATAGGTCAGTACACAGGTAGTTATTACCCTTGATAAGATCCGCACCAACATTAGACCAAGTATAATAAAGGGTGATTAATCTAAGTACTCACTGATACTCTCTACCCTTGCATAGCTCTTGGTTTAGATAAAATTTGACTTTTTTCTTATTTATTTTTTTTTTTTTTAGATTAAATACAACATAGGGTGACCAGTTTAAATAATAGTTGATACTTTGTCCCTGCCTAATTTTCACACAATTCACTAGTTAGGTTAAGGTTTCGCCCATATAATATTTAGATAGTATTAAGGACACAGGTTAGTATATGGGGAATTTGCGGTTTAGGCAAGAATAATAATCACTATTAGAATATATATAATATAGGGCTATTAATTTAAGTATTAGTTGAGGTTCTCTACTTTTGCCCTTCCACAAAAGGTATTACTCACAAAACCTCTTAAGAATTTAAACTAGTTTGTTAGGTAGTGCTAGGCTGAGGTAAATTACTACTACAAGACTAATTATTTTTTTTTTCTCTTTTTTCCCCTTCCTCGTAATTGATAAGAAGTTTATGGATAGATTTATGCATCAAAAAGGCTCCCCCACTACCATGCCTCCCAAAACTAAGGATAAGAGGGGGGGCAGCAGGACATTGGATTCCAGTATTGAAGCCGCCTCAGAAAAAAATGTCCCTTCCTTACCATGAAGTAGTTTGGTAGAGTTCGCAGCAGAAGTGGCTAAAATATTGACTCCCCAATTTGAGTCCATTAAATCTGAAATTAGAAGTGAAATTTCGAATTTCACTTTGGAAGTCAGACAATTCGCTTCAAGGCTTGAGGAAGCCGAAAATAGAATTTCGGATATAGAAGATAGACTGAATATACAAGAACCTAGTATAGAGTCACACAGTAAATTGATTACATCTTTGCAGGCTAAGATTGAAGACCTTGAGGACCGTTCAAGACGAAATAATTTGAAAATTATAGGTCTCCCAGAAACATCAGAATTTCAGGATTTGATGGCTTTTGTATCTATAACTCTTCCCCAGGCCTTACAGATTCCTGCTCCTGCTGCCCCCTTTCAGATAGAAAGAGTACACAGGATAGGGGTACGTCGAGAAAGTAATGAAGGTAATAGACCTAGACCAGTTATTTTCAAATTTATTAATTTTCAAGATAAGATGTTATATCTTAAGCACTATAGAAAATTTAATCCTTTTGTATTCGGCTCTCATAGACTCCTAGTCTTTCAGAATTTTTCATCAGAAACCCTGGCCAAGAGGAGAGACATGTCCTTCTTCTATGGCAGATTGCAGAAGGGGAATTATAATATTAAACTGATTTATCCTGCGAGACTAGTAGTCATGAGAGATGGCAAATCCCTCATATTAAACAATGTAGTGGAAGCGGAGTCTTTTTGTAGAGATGAGGGGGTCCCATAAAGTCGTAACAAACATGTACTGGGTGTTTTGGGCTGTTTTGCAAAGGGGAATGTTGTTTTATTTGTTGAGAACGACAAATCCGTCGTTATATAAACAGAAAGGTTGGGGGTTTTTTTGTTTGTTTTTTTTCTTTTTTTTTTCCCCTTTCTTCTTATTTCCCCTCTCCCTTCCGACCCGGCTGCACAGCGGCATTCACTCATACCCCCCTGCCATACTTAAAATAAACTTAACACCGGATGGGCTCTAAGCTAAATTTACTATCCTGGAACGTAGGGGGAGTAACCTCCCCAATTAAGCGTAAATCCATAATTAAACATTTGGGTAAGTTACAGCCTGATATTGTCCTGCTCCAGGAACTACATTTAAAATCGCAAGAGTTCCCTAAACTTAAGTCTAAATGGGTTGGGGAGGTGGTTGCAGCTCCATCCCCTTCTAGAAAAAGGGGGGTTGCCATATTATTGTGCAAGAATTTGGATTACCATTTGGGTAATATTGAGGTGGACCCTCAGGGCCGTTTCATAATATTGGAAGTTGAAATTAATAAGATACAGTACACATTATGTAACATCTATGGTCCTAATCAAATAGATAATAATTTTTGGTCAGGATTAGCAGTCAAATTACATAGATTTATAGGTCTTAATTTAATCATCGGGGGGGGGATCTCAACCTTGTGGCAAATGTTACGCTGGATAATTTAAAAAATAGGTCACTTAATGCTAGATGTAGGAAGGCTCGGATTTTTCATAAATTCTGTGCACAGCTGGGCTTAGTGGATATATGGCTGTCACAGAACCCAGACAGCCGCTCGTTTACATGCATGTCACAGGCTCAGCGGGCACTGTCAAGGATAGATTATTTCCTTATTTCAGATTCTCTCCTCAATTGGAACTGGTCTGCGGACATTACGGATATTATAATCTCCAATCATGCGGTTATCTCGTTGGTCTGTAATCCGCCACAAAGAAAACATGGAGGCAATTATATTTTCTTCCCTAAATTCTTAAGTAATAATTTGAACTTTCAAAATTGGTTACGCCTGCAGTGGACAGATTTCTCCACAAATAACAGGAGTTATCTAGATAAAACTGAGGTATTTTGGGAAGCTTCCAAGGCTGTGCTTCGTGGGGAAATAAAATCTTATATTGTCTCCTGGAAAAAGAAATGTAGTCAGATTGGGAGGCAGTTGGCTAACCAAGTCAAGAACTCCTATAAAGCCTATATCAATAATCCCTCCAGGCAGCTTTGGGATTTATATGTAAATGCTAAAACTGTGCGAGACATACATATAAAACAAAACAGTACTCAGGAGGAGATCAGATTAAGAGCTATATATGGCGGACATAAAGGGAGATCGGCGAAGTTTTTGGCTAGGCTGACTAAATCTTCCCCACGGCATGCTATCTCGGCAATTAAACTGGGTTTATCCCGTTACACGAACCATTCCGATATTGAAAAGGTCTTCTTCGACTTTTTCCAAGATCTGTATAAACTAGAGCCACCAGATTTAAGTAAGAAAAGAGAATTTTGGCAGCGGATTAAGGTCCCGAAACTATCCAAGGAAATGAGAGACTCTATAAATGCTCCTATCTCTGAGGAGGAAATAGTTTTTGCAATTAAACATGCGAAACCGAACAAGGCAGCCGGGCCTGATTCTTTACCTATTGAATTTTATAGAATTTTAGAATCTCAGGTGGTGCCGGTATTGCATAAACTGTATAATCATTATTTTTCCGGGAGTTCTAAATGTTCCCAGTATTTTGCGGCCGCAAATATTTCTCTAATTTTGAAAAAGGGCAAGGACCCCGAGCTACCTATTTCTTATAGACCTATATCAGTCCTTAATACGGACTATAAACTCCTGGCTGCTATATTAGCGAATCGTTTGAAACCATGTATTGGAACTATAATTCACGGGAATCAATCCGGTTTCATGCCAGGGCAAAACCCGGTGAGAAACATGCGGAAATGATTAATACTTATTGAGTCCTACTGGAACAGATATGAACTCTCCAATTATCATAAAAACATAGATAAAGCTATCTTGACAGTAGACGCGGAGAAGGCATTTGATCGGGTTAACTGGGATCATTTGTTCTTCTCCCTAGACCAATTCGGTATATCGGGGCGATTTAATGAATACATCCAACTAATCTATAGCGCTCCTACATCTGTGGTGATTGTTAATAATGTTTTGTCTCAGCGCTTTATTATGCATAGAGGTACTAGGCAGGGTTGTCCACTCTCTCCTCTTTTGTTCAATATCAGCTTAGAACCTTTGGCTATATTAATGCGCCAGGAGCTTTCAGGTATCTCATTGGCCGGGGAGAAACTTGTTCTGCTTCTTTATGCAGATGACCTGCTTGTATTTATTTCCAACCTTAGGATCTCATTGCCAATCTTGCAAGGTATCATTTCAGATTTCGGTATGATCTCCGGTTATAAGATAAACAGTACAAAATCAGAGCTATTGTGGCTTCATAAAGCACCCACACTTAGCATAAAACACCCGTTTTTGGAAGTTCATCAGATTTCATACTTGGGGTTATTATTATCAAGAAATCCGGCGGAATGGTATAAGGATAATTATGCAGATTGTCTGGCACATTGTTGCAAACTACTGGAGGATTGGGCAGCGCTGCCCATATCCCTTTCGGCCCGAGTGATGCTGATCAAGACAGTTATTTTTCCCAAAGTATTATATATCTTACAGAATATTCCGCTATTCTTGCACAAAAAAGATATAGTCAAATATAACAAAGCCTGTTCAAGATTTTTATGGAAAGGTTCTAAACCCATAATTACATGTCAACGACTTATGAATAATAAATTGGCTGCGGGGCTTGCTTTACCTAACATTCAGGCCTACAATCTTGCTTGTATCTCCAGGTTCGCGATAGACTGGTTAACGGAAAAAGAACAAATTTTTGCATATGTATGGGAATCTAGGTTGGTCGCTCCCTTTTACTTAAAGGCGCTACTGCACTGCCCACTGACCTCTCTTCCCTCTAATATCTTCTACCTATCCATGTTTAAGAATGTCATAGTGGCATGGCAGAAGCTGTGTAGTAACCTAGAGTGTCCAGTGCACGTTTCGAAGTATCTATCTATTTGTGGTAACCCTAACTTCACACCAGGTTTGTCAAATTGGATTTTTAAGGAATGGGAAATAAAAGGTCTGAAATATATGGGGCAGATTTTGGGAAATACAGGACTTCCAATATCTTATGCAGAATTAGCCAGGAGTTTTGATTTAGGGGCTCAGGAGTTTTATGCCTATTTACAAATCAGACATTATCTCCAAGAGCTATTGTTCGGATATGGGAATAAATGGTCATTAGGGGATATTCAGGATAGGAGGAGTAAAGTGCTTCTATGTCAATAGACACCAGTAACGTTTTAGGTGTTAAAGTCACACCGTCCAATTTTTTTAAAACTTCAGTCGTGTCCTTGACATAGGAGGGTAAGGATGTGAGGTGGGGGCGTAAGCACCAGTCAAGGTATTTGGTTACTCCTTCAGTTAGCCCCCCCAGGCCTGACACTATTGGTCTGCCCGGTGGGGGTGTTTTCTGTTTATGTATTTTAGGTGTTGTATAGAATGTTGGGGTGACTGGGAATCTGACCTGCATGTAGGATAGTTCCTTTTTATTAATCAATCCGTCTATCAGTGCTTTGTCAAGGATTTTGTCAAGTTCCTCTTTATAGATATAAGTTGGGTTATTTCTTAGTTTTTCATATTGTGACGTATTGTTCAACTGTCTAATACATTCAAGACGATAATCCTGTTTGTTAAGCAATACAACATTCCCACCCTTATCTGATGGTTTCACCTCTATGGTTTGGTCTGTAATAAGATCATTTAAAGCCCACTGTTGTTCTTTTGTCAAATTGTGTTTTCTATTGTTATTAGTTGAAAGTATCTGTAAGTCTTTCTCCACTAATTTTACAAAAGTCATAACACTGGGTACCATAGAGAGTGACGGATAGTAAGAGGATTTAGGTCTCAGATCACTGAAGCCTATGCCTCTAATATCTTCTCCTTCACTTGTTTCATCAGATAGGGTTTCCAGAGTATCTAAGGCTATTCTATCATGCATATCAAGGTTAGTAGCCATAGTTTTGCCCAAATTGATTTTGCTTAGTACAATTTTTATAGCAAATAAATTGAGATCTTTACAAGCAGTAAATCTATCTAATTTGTTATTTGGACAAAATGAAAGGCCCTTACTAAGAACATCAATATGTGATTGGTTTAAGGTTTTATTAGACAAGTTTACTATCTCAAGTCCCTGTTCATTGGATAGTATCATTTTGGGGTTTTGTTGCCCTGTTGGCTCCTCAGGGCATATGTAGTGGGTTTTTCGCCAGTATTTTCTATGTTTCCTCCCTCCCCTCCTTCTCTTTGTTTGTCTGTTATTCTCCTGTTGCCTAAAAAATTGCCCCTTCTTCTACCTCTATTGCGTCTTGGTGACTTGCTAGTCTCTGTTTCTGAACCTAGTTTCTGAACCTGATTTATCTGAATCAGAAGTACCAGATTTCTGTCCTGCATAATCATAAACAACACCCTCTTTATAGTCCAAAAGATCCCTCAAAAACTTCCTTCTCTTCCTAGATTTGATTTCATCCTGTAATTTTCTAAATTCAAACCTAATTTCCTCACTAAGTTTAATATACTGATCATTTGATTCCCATTTAATTAAATCAGCCTGAGATTCTTGGACTTCTTTATCAATTTTATCTTGTTTGGCCTCTGTTTCTTTAATAATTAATTTCATCAATTTCAGAGAACACTCAGTTAAGCATTTTTCCCATTCCTCCTTGAAATCTGAGGTCAAAGGTTGATTTAAGTTTACCCCTGGTCTTTTTCTTAGTCTCAAGCCTCGTGGTATCATCTCATTGTCTATATATCTTTTAAGGCTACTAATTTCCCATTTGATTTTAAGTTGTTTAATCAAATTATTTTTGTAAGATTTGTAGTCCGGAACGATATTTTTCCCTACTATAGCCACTGTCTCTTTAGATGCTTCTAAAGCAAATGTTTCCGCCAAATCAAATGCCCATTCACTCTCATCAATAGATGTCATAATAATATGCCTATAGAGTGTAGCAAGAGAGTGATCACAGATTCAAAGTAATAATACCCCTGATCAGCAAAGTGAATAAAGGGTATTCCTACCCAGAAAAATTTGTAAAAAGTGGACACCAGCTAGCAGGGTTTAATATTTAGACTGGTGTACTAGGGCCCACCTCTTTTAATATTAAGATGAGACCCCAGGTGCAAGGAGGCTTAAAAATTAATATGATTAGAAAAAGACAAAAAGTAAACCTTTTCCAGCACTACACATAAAGTCTCAAAAATAAAATTGAAACAATGAATCTGTGAATCGCTCAAAGCTAGACTCTCACACGGTTGTCAAGATGCAACTAATTTATTAAAGAAAAATATAATGAATCATAAACAATAAAGTATGTGCAATATTACAAAGGGCTTGATACAATTCATCAGCCAATAATAAGCATGCTATGCATTTGTTACCCCTTACACAAAAGCAAGAGCTCTTATTAGTAAAGCTACCAGCAGTGCGTCCACTGACAAAAGCACAAAAGTCAGTTAATGATAAATAATTCCACTGAAGCAATATCCAAGCTGTAGAGTTAATTGCGCTTAAGCTGTGTTAGTATGCCATGCGCTGCAGTAACAATAAATCTCCTCTTGTAAATCTGTGTTTGACCGGTCATACGGTGCAATGTAGGTGGTATAGAGCAATTCAAGTGGCGTCATATAAAACTACCGGGGCTATTAATATATACAGAGTCCCTGAGTGAAAGTCCCCACCACTCACTCAAAATCAAGAGCGAGCTGAACTGTTGCCAGAGGGGCCGAGTGTATCACTCTGCAGGGATTGGAAAGCATTGATTCCTCACAGGTATGCGCTGAACCATAAAGCGCTGAGACACATCATACAGCTTATTTACCTGAAATCCGGTTCTTCACCCCTGTGTTAATTAAGGACAACCACCGCTCACCACAGCATCCATGAATCACCTCCTCCAGTACAGATAGAGTCCGGACAGCGGTAACTTCTTATTCTCAAACATATGCTGTAATTCCAAACAGCATGGAAGTCGGCAGCAAGCCGAGTGAACTGTTGTGCTACACGTGTTTTCACCCTACATAGACAAGGGCTTTTGTGCTTTTGTCAGTGGACGCACTGCTGGTATCTTTACTAATAAGAGCTCTTGCTTTTGTGTGAGGGGTAACGAATGCATAGCATGCTTATTATTGGCTGATGAATTGTATCAAGCCCTTTGTAATATTGCACATACTTTATTGTTTATGATTCATTATATTTTTCTTTAATAAATTAGTTGCATCTTGACAACCGTGTGAGAGTCTAGCTTTGAGCGATTCACAGATTCATTGTTTCAATTTTATTTTTGAGACTTTTTGTGTAGTGCTGGAAAAGGTTTGCTTTTTGTCTTTTTCTAATCATAGATATATATATATATATATATATATATATATATATATATATATATATAAAAAGAGAATTCCAATATTAGATAGAGGCGCTCAACTATAGGAAAAATATTATGAATTCCTGTTATCTTGGCTAAATGTACATATGAAATTACATATAAAACCATAAGACAATGAGAGGTTGAAACTTGTATCAGGATGCCAATCTTCACAAAAGTTCAGTAAAGTAAGTTGTTACTGCTTACCAGCTGTTACCTCAATCTTATGAGGTAAGATGTGAGCCCGGTTTAAAGATGGAACACTGTATGTTACTTTCCTGATGTTAATCTGAGAATAGTCCTCTCTCTGGAACTGTCAAACTTTTTCAAATGTAGATCCTGGACTCTCTTCAGTGAGATATGAGGATTCTGGACTCTCTTTGTTAAAGAGGCTGTAGACTGTAATCCGTCTCCATATATTTTCTTTCTATGGTGGTAGGAATGTAGTATCCCCTCTGTGCCTTCGGATGGATAAACTTTCTATCTCCTCAGGAGGTTATTGGGGTGTTGATCATATGAAAACAGAAAAAAAGCACATAGCATAATATTGTTTTATACAAAGCAATATTTAATAGAATAATAATATGCGCTTACATTTAAAACCCTCAATCATTTATGAGGTAAGAATAAAACATATATACACAAAACCGTGGATTGTCTCCTAGGTTGAAGTAGCTTGTAGTAGTGATATCACAGATTTAAAAAAGCAGTTTGCAAAGAAACTTGTGTATGCAAACCAATTATTTAGTCCTTGGTGTATTGATAGATGTCATTAGTAGGATTGCGTCCTTGTGGTTCCAATGACAGTTTATAATCACTATGTGGCAGTATATAGTAGCTTAGTAGATGGACTTGGGGTGCAGATGGAATGCTGATTAGACCATTAATTGGCTTTAAACACCCTTAGTCCCAGCTACCAGCAGTAACAGTGATATACAATCTTTTGTTGCCAAAAATAAAAGAAAATAGCAAGCACAAAAAGGAAAAGCAAGTTATGTTATAACAAGCACACTAAGCTTATTTAGTTCAAGCGATAGTAAATACTGAGGGCAATGTGCGTTTACCAATAATATTGATTAAAGTTAATAGCAAGCATAATCAAGAGGCAAGTTATGTTGTAACAGGCACACAGAGCTTTGCTATAACAGACACACAAAACTTAGTTAGTTCAAGCGATTGCAAATGCTGAGGGCAATGTACGTTCAAAAAAATAGTAGTAAGCGCACTGATGTTCTGCAGAAACAACAAGTGTCAGCCGAAAGTAAGTGTTAGCTTTAGTTACTTAGGCCCTGTCCGCCCACTATTGAAGAAACCTTACGCGTTTCGAAGTCCGGTGCGACTTCTTCGTCAGAGGCAAATGTTTATATATATATATATATATATATTCCAAATAAAGAAGGCACTCTCCGTTTTTTCTTCACAAATTTTTACTGTGCATTTAAGTGACGTTTCGGGGTTTCACCCGAAACGTCACTTAAATGCACAGTAAAATTTGTGAAGAAAAAACGGAGAGTGCCTTCTTTATTTGGAATATTTGTGTCTTGTTGAGCACCCCGGACTGAGTTGAGAGTGCTAAACCTAAAGAGACTATATATATATATATATATATATATATATATATATATATATATATATATATATAAAATCATTACTATGCTAATCATAAGGATATGGTATGCATATAGGCACTCAAATGAATAGCAAGGAGTGTCTGTCCAATAAGAAGATCATTATTGTGGTTTGTTATGGAATATGCATGTGACATCATGATGTCATTAATTACAAATCAGACATAAATTAAAACATAATACAAGCATATGTTCATTCTGCATGATATGGAAAGGGGGGCAGTAGTGGATTCAAAAAGAAAAGGAATAATCATTTTTCAAGTGCCAAAGCTGTAGACTTTGATTCTCTTCATGAGAATGTTTACAAACAATAATACATGTTGGATACATGTTAGATAGCTTTCACATACCATCAGACTCCATGGCCGCCTCTTCCTCCTCCGTCCCACATGTTACATCAATATCTGTAAAACATAACATGTTGTGTACACGTTAATATCAGATATTATAACATATGTTACTGTTGCTACAAGACACACATCAATGTTGCATTAAAGATATACTGAGCCAAAGTTATGATTTACATCATTTTGATGGAGCATACAAATGACATTATATTTGTTATTCTCAATGAGTAAGAATTTCATTTTAGTGTTTGGATTTCATATAAATTCCCAAAATAAGAGTACATGGAACATTTGAGAGTTCTCATGTGTGTATCACTTCATGATTGTTGTCCAAATTTATAATAAAAACAAACATATGTTATCCATCTTCTGAACAACAAAGGTGTAGACTAAGAAGCTTTGAGATATTAATCTTTCAATATTAAAATAAATTAGAGATATAATCATAGTACTAAATTATATGTTTGATTCAAATGTAATGCTTCATCAGAATCATGATCATAATATAGATTACAAATACACCTTCAATGGCATATGAATGAGTCAATGGACTTACCAGAATGCTTAGAAAGCATTTCATCGTCGGTGCTGGATCTCCCTGGGCTCCCCACAAGAACTATATCTATGAATGATATAGATATCTATTAGTGAACACAGTTTGGACATCACTAACTCACATCATTATCGATTTTTAAGAATAATATACTTAGAAATGAGAACAATAGAGCACTAATCTGAAGAATAAATGCATGAGTGAATCAAGGTTATTCTGAATAAAAAGATGTCTTTAACATATGTTTAAGTTCTGACTATATTAGACACACAATTCATCTCATATGATTATATTGCATATCTAAATATACCCATTGATCAATGTTTTTAAACGAATACACACAAACAACATTTTGAATAAAAACGGGTGATAAATCGAACCAAAGCCATGTGTCACATCGATCCATTTGTGCAATTGATCACAATGCAAAACAGAAGTTATTCATCAAAATATGTAATCATGGTGCTGTTAGGGTATGCTTATATCTATAAAGTAAGTTCAAGACTGAATATGTCATTTAGATATCAATATTGTTTCATCCAAACAATGTAATGAGGAATCAATCAATTGATTATTAAAGGGACACTGACATCAATTTTGTTAAAACATTGATTTTAAAATAAAATGAATGTTTTATTTAATTTGACATTTACTCCTATTATTTTTTTTTTTTTAATGCAGCTAAGAAATTGTTTGGCTCATTAAATATTGCTCGTTGAAGGTATACAACAATCATCAAGAACAACCCAGGTTGGTTACCAAAAATGGACCTGCATCTAAAATTACATTATTGCTTTTCAAATTCAGATAACAAGAGAATGTTGAAAATATGATTATAGGAGTAAATAATACATTTGATTGATATTGCATGCTCTATGTGAATGACAACAGAAATATGTGGTCAGTGTCCCTTTAAGATTTAAATATTTTAATGTGCCAATTTTGCTGTTAAGGAATTTTTGACAACATATGTTGATGTAATGAATGGTATTGAGCATGCAATAACAATAAAAACTGTAATTTAAGGATATCATCAAGATTCTTTAATTAGCCTCTCTTAAATGGACATGAAGCGTAAAATGTGCTATTGGATTAATTTGTCAATAAAATCCAGCCTGTGATTTATAAATATTTGTGCAGGGCCAGACTGGGAATAAAAAGCAGCCCTGGAAAAAATTAAAGACCAGCCTTTTCATCGAGCCACACACACACACACACACACACACACACACATATATATATATATATATATATATATATATATATATATATATACACACATTTATATATATATATATATATATATATATATATATATATATATATATATGTGTGTGTGTGTGTGTCTCGATGAAAGGGCTGGTCTTTAATCTTTTCTTTATATGTGTGTGTGTATATATATATATATATATATATATATATATATGTATGTGTGTAATTATATATATATATATATATATATATATATATACACACACACATACATTATATATATATAAATATATATACGTTGATTGGAGTAGCCGTGTTAGTCCAGAGATTTAGATATCAAAATAACAAGAGTATTGCATTGAGCAATGATACTTTTTTTATTGGACTAACTATATATTTATAAGTTGACAAGCTTTCGGAAGAGTTCCTTCCTTTATCAAGTCTGAAGCAATACTGATCAATTCAATGGAATTTACAGATTGTATCTTAAAACACAGAATAGCTAAGAAGACAGAAAGTGCAGGGAGAGGAGGAGGTGTCGTAAAAATCATGAGGGGGGCTTAGGTAACAGGCAGACAGTGCCCAGTGTAGGAGAACAGACAGGGGAAATATATAGCTTTACATGGAGCATATACTGACATAAAGTTATATATCAACATTGAATCAATATCTATAAAAATGTGAAATTGTATATACAGGGGGAATACAAAAGTTAAAAAAAGACAAAAGTGCGGACATAGGCTTACCTGTGTACCTATGTATAAAGAATGTGGAATATACAATGTAATTGACTAAATGAAAGTACATTACAAAAAATTTAGATAATGTGTTAAGAATCCAGAGTCCACATTTAGTCCAGAATTAAACAGGTTGAAGTGCATTATCATTTTCATTTCAAAGGTTTTTCTTTCCATGGTGTTTTTGAAGTTGCCTCTGAGAATTTTGATTTTGAGGTTTTGGATGGAGTGGTCAGGTTGGGTGAAATGGTGACCAACAGGGGTGCAGTATTTTGTTTCACAGTGGTTTTTAATTGAGTGTCTGTGTAAGTTCATCTGAAGGTGCAGTTTTTGGCTTGTTTCTCCAATATAGCATCCCACTTCACATGCAGTGCAATGTATCATGTATACCACATTTGCAGATATACATGAATATGCCCCTTTAATGTTATAAGATTTATTATTGTGATTTGCTGTGCTGCTTTCACAAACGTGTTGACACAGTTTGCAGAGAGCTTTATAGCAGCACTTGGTTCCATTCTGAGTGTTCTTTTTCTCAAGGGGTAGCTTCCTATGTACTAGTTTCTGCTTTAGGTTAGGTGGTTGTCTGTATGCCAGGATTGGGGGTTTTGGAAAGATTTTTTTGAGTGTGGGATCCTCTAAGAGTAGTGGCTGCAAGTCTTTTATGATTTTTCGTATCCCTTCCACAGCAGGGTTGTATTTGACTACTAGTGGGATACGTGATATGTTTTTCTTCTCCCTGTATTGTAGTAAGTGTTCACATGGAGTATTCAGGGCAGAGTTAATTTTTTTATTTATAATCCTTGTTTTGTAACCTTTTTCTCTGAATGATTGGGACAGTGTGATGAGGTGTTTGTCAGGGTCCTTGGTATCTGAGCAAATTCTGTGGTATCTTGTAGCCTGACTGTAGATTATCGATTTTTTAATGTGATTGGGGTGGGAGCTGGAGCTGTGGAGGTAGCTGCATCTATCTGTTGGTTTCCTGTATACTGATGAGTGCAGTTTTCCATTTGTGATGGATATTGTTGTATCCAGGAAGCTGACACAGTCTCTAGAAAAGTTCATTTTAAGCTTGATTGATGCATGAAATAGATTAAATGATTTATGAAAATGTTCAAGGCTTTTTTCTCCTTCTGTCCATATGATGAAAATATCATCGATGTAGCGAAAGTATTTGAAGGGTTTGTGAGGGTGAGTGGCTAGGAATCTCTGCTCTAAGTCAGCCATGAAGAGGTTTGCCTACTGTGGTGCCATTTTGGTGCCCATGGCTGTTCCCATGGTTTGTAAGTAGATGGAGTGGTTGAAGATGAAATAATTGTGAGTAAGTATAAATTCTGTAAGTTTACTGACTGTAGAATCACTATTTGTCTGGTTAGGGCTGTTGGAGGAAAGAAAGTTTAAGCAGGCATCAATACCATCTTTATGTGGAATATTGCTGTACAGGGATTCCACATCCATTGTCACAAGTAGAGTATCCTCTGGCAATTCTGTTATCTGGCTGATTTTGTTAAGAAAATCAGTGGTGTCTTTTATAAAGCTAGTGGTGTTAATAACTAAGGGCTTAAGAATATTCTCCACTAGGCCCGATAGTTGTTCAGTCAGAGTGTCCATGCCTGTTATTATTGGTCTTCCTGGGTTCCCTGGTTTGTGGATTTTTGGGAGCATGTAGAATGTCCCTATGCTAGGGTTAGAAGGCACCAGTTTGTCCATTTTATGTTGCGTGTGTTTAGGGAATGTTTTAATTAGTTTTCTAAGTTGCAAAGTGTATTCCTTGGTGGGGTCCTTTTCCAGTTTTTTGTAATAAGTTTGATCTTATAATTGTCTATTTCCCTCTGTGATGTAGTCCTGTGTATTCATGATCACCACTGCTCCTCCCTTGTCCGCAGGCTTAATGGTAATATTTTCATTATTTCTTAAGTTTTTTATAGCGTTTTTTTCTAAGTGTGAGAGGTTATACAATATTTTTTTCTGCTGTGTGTTGAGCAGAGATGCAGTTCTCAACCGGAAGCTTTCAATATAGCTGTCCAATTTTGTGTTGCGTCCTGGTGCAGGTGTGAAGATTGTGTTCTTTTTCTTTCCATTGTAGTCCTCCATAGTGCTGGTATTTTCTTTGTCATAGAAGGATTCTTTTAGCTGCAATCTCCTGAAGAATTCTTCTAAGTCTGAGTACAGTTGGATTTTGTCTAGATTTGTACTTGGACAGAATGATAATCCTTTACACAGTACTGATATCTCTGGCCCTGACAGGTGGTAGTTTGAAAGGTTCACAATCCCTGAGTTTTCTGTGTGGTTTTCTTGGTTGCTGACAGTTTGTGTTTTGAATGAGGTGCTGTTATTGTCTGTGGAAGTTTGGTCATTTGTTGTTGAAGTTGTAGTTGATCTGTCACCTGGAGCTCTGTTATCTTGCATTTGGTGTTTTATTCTGTTTTGTGACAGGCATGTAAGTTTCTTCTTTTTGTTCTTGATAAAATTTTGTTGTTGTGCTTTGTGGAAGTGTTGCATTTCTTTTTTCATTTCTTCATTGTACCCATTATTTTCTTGTAGTTTTTGTAGTAGGAGCTGCTTTTGGTCTTTTATTATTTGCTTTTTGCTGTATAGTTGATGAATTAGGTTATTCCTCAGTTTCTCACTGGTACGTCTGCAAAGTTTTTCAGCATACTCACAGTTATGAGTGGTTGCAAGTGGATTCTTAATTTTCAGTCCATTTGGAATGATATTCATTTTTTTGCAGGATGATAGGAAGTATATATCACTGTTGATCTGTGTTTCTTTTGTGATCAGTTTCATGATTTGCTTCTTATTATGGCTATATTCAGTATCTTCCATAGTCACGTTGATTGGAGTAGCCGTGTTAGTCCAGAGATTTAGATATCAAAATAACAAGAGTATTGCATTGAGCAATGATACTTTTTTTATTGGACTAACTATATATTTATAAGTTGACAAGCTTTCGGAAGAGTTCCTTCCTTTATCAAGTCTGAAGCAATACTGATCAATTCAATGGAATTTACAGATTGTATCTTAAAACACAGAATAGCTAAGAAGACAGAAAGTGCAGGGAGAGGAGGAGGTGTCGTAAAAATCATGAGGGGGGCTTAGGTAACAGGCAGACAGTGCCCAGTGTAGGAGAACAGACAGGGGAAATATATAACAGAAGAAGGAAGACAGCGCACCTCCGACTCAAGGTAAACAGTTTTATTTCCACAAATAGCACACACTAGTAATGCAACTTACTAGATTAAAAGTAAAACAAGCCTTCAATAAAAACACTTGATTCAACGTTGTGAAGTCCGCAGTGATGGAAAAGAGCACACAGGAAACGCCCGGCTGTTCTTCTCAGCGTGTGGTGAGACAGCGTGTAACTGCTTACGTCACTAGGAGTCCTTCCAACTCCAACTACGGATCCACAGGATGACCAAAATTGCTCAACGCGTTTCGCCGGTGACAGCCCGGCTTTCTCAAGAAAAACACAAGAAGCTGCACTGCATGTGAAGTGGGATGCTATATTGGAGAAACAAGCCAAAAACTGCACCTTCGGATGAACTTACACAGACACTCAATCAAAAACCACTGTGAAACAAAATACTGCACCCCTGTTGGTCACCATTTCACCCAACCTGACCACTCCATCCAAAACCTCAAAATCAAAATTCTCAGAGGCAACTTCAAAAACACCATGGAAAGAAAAACCTTTGAAATGAAAATGATAATGCACTTCAACCTGTTTAATTCTGGACTAAATGTGGACTCTGGATTCTTAGCACATTATCAAAATTTTTTGTAATGTACTTTCATTTAGTCAATTACATTGTATATTCCACATTCTTTATACATAGGTACACAGGTAAGCCTATGTCCGCACTTTTGTCTTTTTTTAACTTTTGTATTCCCCCTGTATATACAATTTCACATTTTTATAGATATTGATTCAATGTTGATATATAACTTTATGTCAGTATATGCTCCATGTAAAGCTATATATTTCCCCTGTCTGTTCTCCTACACTGGGCACTGTCTGCCTGTTACCTAAGCCCCCCTCATGATTTTTACGACACCTCCTCCTCTCCCTGCACTTTCTGTCTTCTTAGCTATTCTGTGTTTTAAGATACAATCTGTAAATTCCATTGAATTGATCAGTATTGCTTCAGACTTGATAAAGGAAGGAACTCTTCCAAAAGCTTGTCAACTTATAAATATGTAGTTAGTCCAATAAAAACAGTATCATTGCTCAATGCAATACTCTTGTTATTTTGATATCTAAATATATATATATATATATATATATATATATATATATGTGTGCGTGTGTGTGTATATATATATATATATATATATATATATTTTTATATAAGTTGTGTCAGCACCCCTAGTTTAATAAATGTCACAGTTCTATATACTGAGATAAGATATTGTGTGTCCTATATAGGACCACACTTCTCAGTATAGTGCACGGATAAGGGTATTTAGTTAATATACATTTAAACAAGAAAAAATAGACCCTTATTTCTCCAGCACCCAACTATGTCTGAAAAAATATATATACTTTTAGACAAGGAAAGATTATTGAGTCAATAATTCACATACTCTTTGAAAATGCGTAATTATAAGATTTATATATCAATATCAGCATTACAATAAATCATAAGCATGACCCCCAAATTATAAGGTTCAAAGTCCACAACCCGGGTTGTTAGTGGAAGTTAGTAAGTTAGTCCGTTAATTAACCGGTATTGGATAATTCCAAAATGCCTTAGTATTGGCACATTTGTAATCCCAGGTTTGGAAACCAACGTTAATGCAAGGACAGCACCAATTATTGTGTAACACTCACACAGCAGGTATAACTTGTATCTTCGTACTCCCAATGCAAATTTGTAACTGTATCACTTTCAGCAAAAAAATGGCAACTCTTCCATACCACATTTAACTCGCTGTGACAGTTCTATGTTGCGTGTAGAGACATAATGAACAAGTACCTGCTTCCTCGATGTTTCGATGGTGACATATTATGGTGCCATATCTACCTGCTCGTTGCTTCCAATTGTTTCGATTGAAACCGGGTTTGGAGATATCACCTTTGTTTTTTCCTCCGTACTTTCTTGGCTCTTTCAGTGCATCCGCACGCCTTAGCTTTCACCGGAGTATGATTATCTTTGGGAATCAGCTGTTGGACGGTGCTCAGCTGCTGCACCACTCCAACCAAACAAACAAGCAGCTACGCGCGTTTCACCCGGGTTCCATTCGGGCTTCTTCCGGCTGTGCATGATTGGAGATTGCTCTCCATAACATTTAAACAGTATGCTCCGCCTTCAATTGACTTTTTCAGAAAAACAATATATTTAAGCCGTTCAGGTGAAATGTTAAACAATTGTAACTATCTATATTGCTACGCTATTAACACTCGTAAAATCACACATTTTCTATATAAGATATTCCTGTTTTAATAGTTCATACAGTACAGGGTCTACAACATTAATATTTATATTTTATATTCCTTTGTAGGAAATGACTTGTTGTTAAAAAAAATTTATCAAATTTTTGTTAATATAATTTTGATTAGATACCTAATATTGATATTCTGTGTTATTGCTTCAGTCTCCCAAAAATGAGCCAAAATTTAACTCTTCATTTAAGCCATCTGGTTTTAGGCTTTTTAGGTTGAAGATCCATTTGCTTTCTTTGCACAATAGAATCTTATCTAGATTTCCTCCTCTACCTTTCAAGTCCACTATTTCCAAACCTCTGAATTTTAAAAGTCTTTTGTCACTATTATGACACTCTGCAAAGTGATGTGCTACACTGCTAGTTTTTGTACATTTGTTTTTAATATCCCTTTTATGTTCCTTTATTCTTTCTTTGAGCTCCCTGTAGGTTTTACCTATATAATATTGGGGGCAGTTACAGGAGACCATGTAAACTACTCCTTCACTTTTACAAGTTATACGTCCCTTTATTGTATGGAAGGACCCAAATTTGTCACAAAAGTTCTTGCCTACTAGCATGTTAGTACAAACTGAGCAGTGTAAGCACTTGAAATTCCCATTCTTTTTATTGGTTAGCCAGTTCCCTGTATTTTTATTTTCAAAGTGGCTCTGAACCAGAAAATCTTTTAAGTTTGGTGCTCTTTTTGGAGTCATTAGTGGAGATTCTCCTACAAATTTCCCTATTGATTTGTCAATCCACAATATGTGATAGTGTTTATTTAGGATTGAACGAATGTCCTGCCATTTTTGATTGTAAGTTCCAATAAATCGAACTAAAGATGATTCCGATGTATCATCTGATTTTTCATATAGCAGGTCGTCCCTGTTCTTGCTTTTGGTTTTGTTAAATGCTTTTTTTAAACATTGTTGTGTATAACCTCTTGCTTTAAATCTTTTATTTAGAGTCCCTGCTTCAATTTTAAATTGTTCAATATCTGAGCAATTTCTTTTATGTCTCAGAAATTGGCCATAGGGAATATTTTGTATTAATTTTTTGGGGTGATGGCTGTCAAATGATAGTAGTGAATTACCTGCAGTATCTTTGCGAAATGTGGCTGTTTTTAGGCAATTGTTATCATTAATAATGCGTAAATCTAAGAATGTAATCTCATTTTTACTATAAATGTAGGTAAATTTTAAGTTCCATTCATTGTTGTTTAATTTTTGCATGAATTCTATCAGTTTCATCTCAGTGTCCTCCCACAGGAGGAACACGTCATCGATGAATCTTAGCCATAAAGAGATGGAGTCATTTATCTCAGCACTATTTAGAATCTGATCAAATTCCCATTTGCCTAGGTAGAGGCAAGCAAATGTGGGGGCACAGCAAGTCCCCTTACACAGACACTCAATCAAAAACCACTGTGAAACAAAATACTGCACCCCTGTTGGTCACCATTTCACCCAACCTGACCACTCCATCCAAAACCTCAAAATCAAAATTCTCAGAGGCAACTTCAAAAACACCATGGAAAGAAAAACCTTTGAAATGAAAATGATAATGCACTTCAACTTGTTTAATTCTGGACTAAATGTGGACTCTGGATTCTTAACACATTATCAAATTTTTTTGTAATATACTTTCATTTAGTCAATTACATTGTATATTCCACATTCTTTATACATAGGTACACAGGTAAGCCTATGTCCACACTTTTGTCTTTTTTTTTTAACTTTTGTACTCCCCCTGTATATACAATTTCACATCTTTATAGATATTGATTTAATGTTGATATATAACTTTATGTCAGTATATGCTCTATGTATAGCTATATATTTCCCCTGTCTGTTCTCCTATACTGGACACTGTCTGCCTGTTACCTAAGCCCCCCTCATGATTTTTACGACACCTCCTCCTCTCCCTGCACTTTCTGTCTCCTTAGCTATTCTGTGTTTTAAGATATAATCTGTAAATTCCATTGAATTGGTCAGTATTGCTTCAGACTTGATAAAGGAAGGAACTCTTCCGAAAGCTTGTCAACTTATAAATGTATAGTTAGTCCAATAAAAAAAGTATCATTGCTCAATGCAATACTCTTGTTATTTTTATATCTAAATCTCTGGACTAACATGGCTACTGCAATCAACGTATATATATATATATATATATATATATATATATACACATATAAATGTATGTATATATATATATATATATATATATATATATACACACACACAAATATACATTCATACATCAGACTCCAAATAAAATGCCAAGACCCCTTTGGACAGTGAACTTATTTATTTCAATGGACCTGGCTTAAGCAATAATTTAAATATAAAATTATGACAAAATCATAGTATTAAAAGGACTGATTTAAGTTCCTCCAGAATAAGTGGGTTAAAATGTTACAAATAACAAACACTACACAGCCACAGCCTGTATAATATTTCCAGCAAAGGGTTACCTTATTTTTTAGAAGTCCAGCTCTAAAACAGAAGTCACTCTAGAGGGGAAGATCGTTATCTTTATTACCATGCTCTGCTCTTCAGTCTCCCTCTGGTTTCCCTGCATACCACGTTCAGGCACTTATTAACCTTTAACCCTCCCTCCCACTTCCCCTACGGAATAGCAGAGAAGCTAAAAATGTTTTACTGCTGCTCTCAGTCTCTCTGCATTGCAATTTGCAATAGAAAACGTCTGTAGGTTGATAGATAAAAAATAACCCTCTTCACTGTGACTGACTGTACCGGCCTCAATGTGCAGCAGACATGTAAGCGTGACTGCCTCACTGGCTTCAATAAACAGTGTGAAGGAACACTGAAGCCTTGAAGTGTGTCATGCCGGCCCCATCTGATGCGGCCCACCGGGAAAAATCCCGGCTTCCCGGCTGGCCAATCCGGCCCTGTATTTGGGAAAATCACGTGTCTAAATCCGTCATTTGAAAATTTGGTTTCATGTCCCTTAAATGATAACAACCCAAAAACGTATGTAATGTATATTTTTAAAATATTAACATATGCAAAAATGTGTGATTGTTGTCAAAATATATCAAAACAATGACAAGCAATACACAGGGGCAGAATATAAATTTGCCATGAAACAAATCTAACAGTAAAATGAACATATCAAAAATAGTAGCAATATATTCAAATTGACATCATTTATGATTTGTACTACAATGTAATCAAAAATGTATTTTTGAATTTTAATTTTAAATAAACAGAAAAGATAATTAGAGTATCCATATAAATTTCGAAAAATGTGAATGTATTATGTTATGCAATGTTGTGTCCATGTTTCTAAGACAAATTGCAATTAAAATGAGACATACCATAGTCTTGAGAACCCTGGCCCGAGGGTCCAGCACCAACATCCATATCTGTAAAATATTCAATGAGGATTGGATATCATTAATACTAATCAGGACATGTATCTAAAAAAGTTTAAAATACATTTACATTGACAAAATAATAATCTCTTTTTATTCACATGAGTTAATTGTTTCATCAATTAATGTCTCAATAAATCGATCCTGTATTCTTATTTTCAAAACTTTATGTTGTTGACTGTAGCTTTAATTCATTTCTTGACTTGTTGCATTATCATCAATTGATATCTATATTTAATTGTTTATTCTTTTGATCTTGCTAGTATATTTTGTATAATGTAGAATATTGTAAATAAGGATACTGTATTCTTCACATATATACTGATTAACGTATACATTTGACCAACATGTGTAAAGCAATGCCAGTTACAGCAAACACATGTTCACGTGTGTGCGCAATTCTATCTTTCGTGATCATTACGCAATTACTCCAAGCGGAATTGCGCATCCGTGATTTGACCAACATGTGTAAAGCGATGCCAGTTACAGCAAACACATGTTCAGGTGTGTGAGCAATTCTATCTTTCGTGATCATTGCGCAATGATTCTATGCGGAATGGCGCATCCGTGAATCAGAATTAATTTGGATATAGTAGTGTGATGAGTATCATTTCATAACAACTTATGATATATTTTCAATTGGGTGTATTACGAGATGGAAATCGTATATTTGTTAATATTGAACAATAACAAATAATATTTTATAACTGGCTTATGATTAGAGAGTCAATGTATGAAATGGCGGATGCTCGGGATTTCACGGATGTGCAATTCCATTTTCACTCTGTGACGCATATTCTGGATAGCGCAAGAAACATCACTCCTATTTCATGTGTGACGATTCTAAAATCAGATATCTGAACATCATATGTAGCGTATGTTGTGAGATCTATATAGGTTGAATATATGACTATCTACACATTTCTTAAAAGTCTAATCAAATATTAATATATTATATAAATTAGGATGTTTACCTTGTTCAGCCTCCATTTCAACTCCTCCCAGGCCACCGGACAGAGAAGCAGCTGCATTGGCCCCCGGGTCCTGAGTTTTGGATCCAGCAGCTGTGAGGGAAGAAGAAGAGGCCAAGGATGGAGAGGATCAAAATCTGCTGGGGACCCGGAGATTGAGGAGGTCGCATAAAGTGACCTCATAAGGGAGTAGGTAGAGTTTCCGTTCTGGATTACCTTTCTTTCCATCTCTTTTCCGGGCTTGTACCCACTCCCTTATGAGGCCCACTTTTTTTGCAGACGCAACCTCATATCTCCAAACCTCCGCATGATCTGATCCTGGCTCCTCTAGACGCCCTTCACCAAATGAACCTTATTGGTGATTGACTCCCAGAGGGCCTTCTTAACAATCACATCTGTCGACTTCTTCTTGTTCCCAAACAGCTGCGGATAAAACTTCTGTACGGCGTGGACCAGTGCAGCACTCTCCTGCTTGGCAAACCTGGGAGGTGTCATGCCTGCTAGTCCACAAAAAATATATACTGTATATATATATCAAATATACAAACTGCCAGCAGGCATTAGAGAACTGACAAAGATGGCAACGTGTAATGGAATTTTATATGGTGAAGTAAATATGAGATGCACCATGTGACATGGTATCTGTACATCTGATTGGATAAAATTTTAAAATATTGTTATCATGTCTGTGAGACCATCCTGACTCAAGTTGTGTCTGTGTGATGAACTCTGATTGGCCGTTCCTTAATGTTTCATATTTTAGTAACTTCCATACACATACCTCCTGGTGGTGCTGTTACTTGATTTTTCATGTAGACTTATTTGTAACTCATGGGCCTGTCATGCGGATATGTGTGACGCAGATTTAATATACGTGATCCGTTAAATATTAATGTTAAAATTCTCGTAAAAATCTAATACTGTCACATTATTAAATGTTGTAGACATTTCTCTGTTTAATATCGTTCTGTTTCTTTAATACAAATACGTTGGATTAATACACATTTAACATTGTATGTATTTATTGTTCATTAAATCAATTTCGTGACTTATTGTGAAGTATTGACATTGCTCTATTAAATGTATTTATAATGCACATCGATTGTGTGCTGTTGCGTGACATTAGACTAGAATGTGTAAAGATGCGAATCTCATGTTGCAAGATACGTTTCCCACGTGACATTTCTGAAATGCGCAATTTCTGGTTCTAATGTCCGTAACTTGGATAATCTGTTTATAAATGTTAAACTACATGTTTGTTTCTTATTAGTAAATAAACCTCAAGCTTGTATTTGTCTGAACTGCTCATATATGTTATTGTGCAATGACGTCTTTATTTTTAAAGAGACATTACAACAAAATAATTTTAACAAATGATCTGTAGAGATAAAAAATGTTTAGACTTTAAAATGTAACTAAATTTATCTTTTTATTTAGATATCCTTAACAGAAGAAATTTCAATGTGCATGGTTGAGCCAATCACATAAGGCATCTCTGTGCATCCACCAATCTTCATCTACTGAGCCTATCTTGATATGCTTTTCAAGAAAAGTATGTCAAGATAATGAGATAAGAGAAGTAAAAGACACTCTTTAAATCTCAAAAGGATATTTTGTGTTCGTGTCCCTTTAAGGAGACATTTCCCAATAATGCTTTAAAGATCATAAACCTATGCACCTTCCTTTCTCAAACTTAGTATAACATGTGACTAAAGCATATTTATTTTACCTTCTGGATTGTTTTCCCCACTGTGAATGAAATATATTCTAGTGGCTGTATTTCGCCGTCTTCAGCTTAAAGGGACATTAAGCTATATGTTCTTTACGTATTTCGATGGATAATAGAATATTAATACAACTTCATATTTAGTTTTATTCTCTCATTAGCTTTTAAAAATATATATTCTTGGATGAAAAACATAGCTAGATAGGCTATTTTGATGCTGATTGTTGGTTGCACATAGATGCCTTATGTCATTGTCTAAGCCATGTGCATTGATATATATTTTTCAAAGTATATTTAAAGACTGAATCTAATTAGATAATAGTACATTAAAAATATTTGAAAAATTAATTTGTATTGGTTAAAATTCAATAAACAATATATTTTTGGAATGTCCCTTTAAGGACCAAACCATTAGGAATATGTTGATTTAACATTGTAGAAATAAACTAAAGGGGAATGAAAATACATATAGATATGTGATATCTAAACAAGAGGTAAGATGAATAATTTTGTGAAATTATATTACAAACTAGCTATAGTTAAATGAGCCTTCAAATGACTCCACTAGAACAGAAAAGTAATCACTATGGCATACAATAACTAGCTTGTGCTAACTATGAAATTAACTGACATGAATTTTAAAACTATATTTATTAGAATAATGTTTTTGTATACCTAAGAAAGATACAAGATCTTATAAAACAAACTGAACATTCAACTACATTGTCACTTTAATGTAAGTTAACCACTTTCCCTTCTTAAAAGTGAAAATAACAAAGTTGTTATGTCAAATTCTGACTACATATCCTCATAAATATTTTCAAATTTTACCATCTATAAATTACACAATAAAAGCATTGATGGATTTCACTTCCAAATTAATTTATAAAAGCTACTTGACTTTAACATTCTCGAAAATTAATTCAATACATGAGGCCTAATTTGATATCATGCATGTGCTTGTCAAATAGACAACTACCAGTCATGGGAGTCAATTTTTTTTATAAAATTGTCAGATTAGCTGGATATATTTATTATAATTTGTTTGTTAAAAAGATGGTCTTTAATAAAAATAAAAAATAAAAAAAAGTTTAGTATTACAAAATATTTATTGTCAAGAATATTTTTTTTTATCACAAAAATAAATCGAACAAGTGTAATTCATCACAGATGAAACTCTGAAGAAAAAAAAAAAACATTAGTTATTTCATACACACATGTCTTAAAATATTCATTAAATAAAATAACTTTAAAATCATCTTGTGTCTATGCTCTAACTTTTGTAAAATATTTCTAAATATATTTTTTATCATAAATAAAAAAAAAATCATAAAATCTATACCTATCCATCATTTAAAATACCATTATATTGTGTAATCAATATTACATTTAAATATCAGCATTTACAATTATAACAAATAATGCATATAACATTTAAAAAAATAAAAATACATATATATGCTGAACATAAATGTAATATTTCATGTCCATTCAAATACCTCTATATCAACTATAATATGTATTCCTTTGTCTGATTGTTCATAATTGGATTCTTCTGTATCCCAAAGTAGGGGTAATGTATGTAAGTTAAAAATATTATAATTTAGGACATGTATCTTTTCATAAATTTTAACATTCTTCCTCCTGTGATTCTCAACTAGCATGCATTGTGAAAACCAACCTGGATTATGCATGGTCTTTGAAAGTCAATTCTCTAGAAAATAACAGTTTATCTTCAATAGGTGTCTGATTCATAATTCCCAAAATAGAGGATTGTGAAATACCATCTAAAAATAAAAAAAATAATCTAAGTGTCTCCAATAGTATGCCTCCACAGCCTTAATCCATCAAATTGTTGCCACTTACCATGTGAACGTGTCTTTGTATGGTTTTCCAGGTCAGCACATTTGAAAGACAATGCCAGACATGATCCCATTGGTATTCTTCACTTTCAGTCTTGGATTCTTCACTTTCTGTCTTGGATTTCTTCACTTTTAGTCTGGGAATTCTTCACTTTCAGTCTTTGAATTCTTCACTTTCAGTCTTTAGATGAAGTCATCTCCCTAATGGCAGAAAAAGTGTGAATAAAAATATTAATACAAGTGTGTGAATTAGTTCGGCACCCCTCTCCCACCCCCCATTTCTTAAACGATTTCTGTCACTAGCTTACTAAGCGTGTGTAGCATCTTGTGTTATGTTCTATCAATCAAGTGTGAAGATGAGTCATATTGAGCAGACCGAACCTCTAATGTGTCACTTTGAATCTGACTTTGAACCATAGTCATGCTAGAGGATCCCTTTCTGAGTATCCCAATTTTAAGTAATGTGTAAACTAAATACTATTTTTGAAGATGCATGCCATATGATGTATTTTTGTGCAAAATTCCGGATAGCCACAGTCCATACATTTATACTTACCAGCTGATGTTGTCTTTAAAAGCCAGGTGGCAAAGTCTTTACAGGACCCAATGACCAGAGCATCACCTATAGTAATAAATTAAAACATTTTAATCATTTGATGAGCAATCCGAACATATTTGCACAATTCTACTTGTCATTTCCCTAGAATTCACACATATTGACAATACTCCTATCTGACTTCTATTATTTACCGTCTGAAGTGGTGGTTGATGATGTCTGCTCTGACATTGAGCCCCTCGTCCCGGAATGGCCCCTCTAAAACAGGGTCATCCTCCTCATCTCTGAGGAGGTTTCAGGGCGCCTGGACGGCCTGCAGCATCCCAGCCCGCTGTGCAATATTATTCAGGACGCTGCAGGCTATAACAATCTTCGCCACCTTCCTAGGGCTGTACTGGAGGGCTCCTCCCGACCTATCAAGGCATCTGAATCTTATTTTGAGGAGCCCAAACATCCTCTCGACTACAGCCCTAGTCCTCTTGTGTGCCCTATTGTAGCGCTCCTGAGCCTCATCAGTAGTGTTACGTAACGGCGTAATGAGCCAAGGCCGGCTCATGTAACCAGAATCACCTATAAATTATGAACAGAACAAAATGAATTTAAAAAAAAAAAAAGTTTAATTATATTAAAACAATTTATTTGTGTACACGAAAATCCAATAACAAATGTTTTAATTTAAAATTAATAATCTTGTTAAATCTTATTCCCTATCTGACCATTTCAGCTAAGACATGCTACATATGCGTATTTCGCATAAACAAGACCTTTGCTAAAATTAAAAATAAATGGTTAAATTGCATTCTCTATCTGACCATTTAAGCTAGAACATGCTACATATCTATTTTGAGCTAAAACTAGACATTTGCAGAAAGAGACAATGACATGGTTAAATTGCATTCTCTATCTGCCCATTTCATCTAAGACATGCTACATATGCGTATTTCGCATAAACCAGACCTTTGCTAAAACAAAAAATAAATGGTTAAATTGCATTCTCTATCTGACCATTTAAGCTAGAACATGCTACATATCTGTTTTTAGCTAAAACTAGACATTTGCGGAAAGAGACAATGACATGGTTAAATTGCATTCTCTATCTGCCCATTTCATCTAAGACATGCTACATATGCGTATTTCACATAAACCAGACCTTTGCTAAAACAAAAAATAAATGGTTAAATTGCATTCTCTATCTGACCATTTAAGCTAGAACATGTTACATATCTGTTTTGAGCTAAAACTAGACATTTGCGGAAAGAGACAATGACATGGTTAAATTGCAGTCTCTATCTGCCCATTTCAGCTAAGACATGCTACATATGCGTATTTCGCATAAACCAGACCTTTGCTAAAACAAAAAAAAAGGTTAAATTGCATTCTCTATCTGACCATTTAAGCTAGAACATGCTTCATATCTGTTTTGAGCTAAAACTAGACATTTGCGGAAAGAGACAATGACATGGTTAAATTGCAGTCTCTATCTGCCCATTTCAGCTAAGACATGCTACATATGCGTATTTTGCATAAACCAGACCTTTGCTAAAACAAAAAATATATGGTTAAATTGCATTCTCTGACCATTTAAGGTAAGACATGCTACATATCTGTTTGGAGCTAAAACTAGACATTTGCGGAAAGATAAAGAAATGGTTAAATTGCATCCTCTAGCTGCACATTACACTGACAGTTTAAGACTACAGTGGCAATTGTCTAACTAATTAACCATGTTGTGCACAAATACTCACCAACGAGAAACCCAGGGGGAAATTGTCTTTCCTCAAACTGCCGCCACGTCACAAACATACTGCATGTTGAGGCTATGGAAATGTTTGCGATTTTGGAAGGGCAAGTCATCAGCTGGAGCACGCAGCGCAATGTGGGTGCAATCTATTGCTCCCAATACATTGGGCAATTCAGCGATAGCAAAGAATTCCCTCTTCAGACGCCTCCAATCACCATCATTCTGAGGGAATCCTATGTAATGCTTACTGATACGTACCATGGCGTCCAGAAAGTGATCAAACACCACCAAGAATGTACCTTGAGACAGGCCATGCATGTACATCTCTCCTGATTGAAAACTCGGAGGCCAGGACGTATAGACAACTTAGCATCTTAGTGATGCCAGGGACAGCAGTCCTTATTCATATACATGGCTCCAGATGAGGTTTAAGAACATCGTAAAGGCCAATGAGCTGTTCGCGATTGAGCCTATACTTGTCATAAACCTCGAAGTCACTCATGTTTTCCAAGGTGGGTCTTACCCTGTAGACACAAGGACCTCTAACCAGACGAGCCCTTTGTCTCACTCGGAGCCGCCAAGGCTGCCTGATTCTATCAACCGCTACTTGGGCAACAGCACCACCAGCAGCGTCTATCAGATCGTCATCCATATTTGCTAAGCTTAGCAGCACAAGGCCAAACAGCAGAGCAAACACAACACAAGGAGTAACAAGGTATGCAAAAACACAGAAGCGAATTGATACAATGTCGATCACCATGGACGCTTTGGCCATGTTGTTTGGGGGATTTATAGTGCAATTAGTCCAATGGTAGTGAGTTTGTAATGATTGCTGATTGTATACACTTGTTTGTATGTGAGCGGCGCGAATGCTTTCAAAGTGGGCGTTTTTTTAGGTGTTTGCTGAAATGTTGTTTTCCCCCAATGAATCGCAATGTAAAAGTGTAAAATGTAACACATACAGTGCCTGTTTGTAATGTTTGTTCATATGCGTAATAAATATTTATTAAACACAATCTTATAGTAAAAAGCACACATCCACGCTAACATGAATGAAAGTGCATAGTTGTGTATAATGTGCATAGAATCTGATCAATCAATGTTGCTGCAATATTGTTTGTAAACGATAAAGTAACAGCTGCCATCTGCAGTATTGTATATATAAGTGATTAGCGAGATGTCAATATTGTATGCGTCCCTTTAAAATCGCACTAATACTGAAGAACTTCCGGCTGCCATCTGTAGTATTGTATATATAAGTGATTGGAGAGATGTCAATATTGTACGCGTCCCTTTAAAATCGCACTAATAATTCAGAACTTCCGGCTGTCATCTGTTGTATTGTATATATAAGTGATTGGCGAGATGTCAATATTGTACGCGTCCTATTAAAATCACAATAATACTGAAGATCTTCCTGCTGCCATCTGTAGTATTGTATATATAAGTGATTGGCGAGATGTCAATATCATACGCATCCCATTAAAATCGCAATAATACTGAAGATCTTCCTGCTGCCATCTGTAGTATTGTATATATAAGTGATTGGCGAGATGTCAATATTTTACACATCGAATTAAAATCGCACTAATAATTCAGAACTTCCGGCTGTCATCTGTAGTATTGTATATATAAGTGATTGGCGAGATGTCAATATTGTACGCGTCCCATTAAAATCGCAATAATAATGATGTTCCAAACTCTTGTTTACGTATATGTTGTATTGTAGTATTGAGTGCTAAAGTTCTGAAAGGGGCGGTACAGTCGTAAAGCTGTAATGTGTATGGTTGAATCTTCTAATGACGTCATCATATTTATCAACCTGTCTGTGTAGTTCTGAAATCCTCATTGTGTTGTTGTATTTTACTACATTGTTATTGTGTGCTGATTAAAATATAAATGTGTGCTTTGTGGTTGCGTGATGCGTGTTATGTACATATACCTATGTATTGTGATTGTCTCCCACATATGCTGACTTCTATAAAGCAGTATAGCATTGTTGTTCCTTCCCAAAAAGTGACAGCTGTAATCTGTTCCAATGATGTTCTTATTGTACGTAATTCCTAATGGTATATTCTGAGTGAATCGTGATGTTGAAGGTACAGTAAAATCCCTATTTTCTGTTTCCTGATTCATAGAGAGAATGTAATGTGTTTTTCACCCATCATATTAATGCACATGTATGAGTGAATGGTGTAAAAGTAAAGTATGTGCATCCATGAATGATCATGTGTTAAGCCTATGTAGATATGCTGTTGCTGCAAAAATATGAGTTGAATAAATGAAATGCAATAATAAAGGTAAATGAGAGGTGTTTCCAATAGTCTACTGTTTGTGAATCCTGAAATGTTCCAATTATTTTTCTGTCCGTTTAAATCTGATGTAATTGTTGAAAATGTTTGTTACTAGTGATGGTGATTTGTAGTTGATGTAATGTAAAAGTATAAAACAATTTAATGTTGTTGTGAATTTGCCATAAGTAAAATCCATAACTCCTTAGGGAAATAGCCATTTCTTGATCGATTTGTCATAGCGGGGCTAACGCAGAAAAACAGGAGTTATTTTCCGAATTCTAGCGCTGGTATTTAGAGTTTTCTTGTCTACGCTTTTTGCGTGCGTTAGGAAAATCTGTCTGTCTCGTTCACGAGCACATCTTCCCCATAGAAGTCAATGGAGGCTAAAAATTTGTGTGTAAATAAAATCCAAGACTGGTTTTGAGCATAAAGTGAGTGACGTCATGGTCTTGTGTGAAAAAGTAGCTAAATCATATTTATTTCATAATCAAATTCTTCTTTGTGTATGTAATGTGGTGTATATTGTTTGTATGTATCGATGAGTGTATGTATGTGATAATATTATTAGTTAGATGTAGCTATATGAGTGTATTTTCCCATCTGTCAATGTAAGTCAATGGCATAATGGATATGTGTTGGTTTTTTTTCCTAACACCAGAGATCTCGCAACTTAGATCCTTTCTATTTTGACGAGAAAATATTAAAAATTAAAAATAAATATAGTGTAGTGTTTGTATGAGTGTAAGTGTACTTTGTGTAATATTTGTTTTGTGATTCGTGGATGTTTATTTTGTCGTTAGATGTTAACTCCTGGGTCTGGGTTGTCGGTAATGATTTCAGCGTTAGGAAATTTTTGAGTGTCGGTAAGTAAACTCTAAATACCAGCGGGCGGTAAAAAGCAGCGTTAGGAGCCCTTTACGCTGGTTTTGACGGCTAACGCAGGACTCTAAATCTAGGCGTTTGTTTGTTAAAATTATTAAAACGCAGGGTAAAAAACTTTACATATAAAAACAAAGTAATATCAGGGGCACCTTTACCACCATTAGCTTTTGTTTTACAAGTAATTGTTCTTCTTAATTTTTCCACTTTAGATCCCTATAAAAAGTGGAAACACACTCGCATTAGCTTTCTGATGTACATGTAGGATGGAGGAAAGACCAAGGCCACATAGAGCATTAAGGGCAATAATATCATTTTAATAACTAAGATCTTTCCCTCCATCGACAGGTGCCTCAGCTGCCACAAAGCAACTCTCTTCTTACATTTCTCTAAAACTACATCCCAACTTTTAAAACCATTGTTAATATCATCAAACAGAATTCCCAGTATTTTGATTTTGTCCCTCTGGATTGGAATATTAGGGGTCTGAGAAACATCCCAATTCCCTATCGCAAGACATTCACATTTTGTTACATTCAACTGTAATCCAGAGGCACAACTAAAATACTCAGTAGTACGTAGAGCTCTCTTTAAGGACTCAGGGGTAGTACAGTACACACTAACATTGTCTTCACTTTCAAACCCCCTCCACCCGGAATGGGCACAACTCTTATAAACTTATCTTTTCTCAAAAGGCATAAAAGCGGCTCAGTGGCACAGATAAAAAGCAGAGGAGACAAGGGGCACCCCTGTTTAACTCCAGACTTTAAAAGCACCTGCTCACATAAAAAACCATTGATTAAAACTTCACTAAAAGAGAGCTTATTAAAAACAGAAATAGAATGAATAAAAACATCAGGAAATTCAAACTTTTTTTAAAACTTTAAAAAGAAATTCATGAGACACACTGTCAAGTGATAAAATAGCTAAACTTTGACCTCTTTCTTTTTAGTACCAGATCAGATCACGAATGACATTAAGGTGTTCCCAAATTGCACGTCCTGGAACACCAGAGACCTGATCTGGATGAATCAATTTGCTAATAACAGTTTTAACACGATTAGCAAGAAGTTTAGCCATTATTTTATAGTCAACATTTAAAAGAGTGATAGGCCTCCAGTTTTCTAATTTAGCTCTATCACCCTTTTTAAAAATTAAAGTAATAATCCCTCTTCTCCAGGAAGGGGGAAAAACATTAACCTTAAAAGCCTCTTTAAAAATACATAAAAGATCATCCTTTAAAAAATCCAAAAACTTTACATAAAACTCTATAGGGAGGCCATCTTCACCTGGGGTTTTCCCTGCAGATAAACTTTTTAAAACATCATAAATTTCACAAATATTAAAATCTCTAGTTAAAAACTGTTGATCTTCTTTCCCCAGCACATTTGTTAAAACACCCAAGGCATCATTTAAAAAGGACTGATCTACACATTTAACATTAAAAAGGTCTTGATAAAAGGCACAAGCAGAATTTAAAATGCCCTGAGTGGAGGTCTGACCCTCCATCTCTAAAATTAGCCCTTTATTTTCTGCCACTTGTTTAAAAATGAATCTAGAGCACTTCTCATCTTCCTCCAGACGTTTAACACGGGCATTAAAAATAATCTCTTTACCTTTCAAATCTAAAAACCTTCTAATATCAGCTTTAAGGTTAAAAATAATGTTATCAACACCAAAAACACCAGCTTCCCTGAACTTATGAAAGGTCTGCAAACTGACATTCAAGTCTTTAAAACAATTCTTTCTTTCTTTAGCTTTCCTCTTGCCAACTCTAATAAAAAAGTTCTTAATTTTGGGATTAACATCTTCCCACCAGTCTAAAAAGGATTGTTTGGGATATTTTAGCTTACGCCATCTGTTGTATAAAATGGTAAATTCATTTGTAACTTGCTCATCTTATAACAATAGAGTATTGAGCTTCCAAGGGCTCTTTTGAACTTTAGATTCACCCTTTAAACCCAATACAACTTTTAAAAGCCCATGATCAGAAATAATGTTATTTTCAACTACCGCATGCATTAGATTAAAATCACTTGAAGCAAACATAAAATCAATATGAGAACTAACCTGACCATTGGACCATGTATATCCAGGGTCAGAGGGATGCAGTTTTCTAAAAACGTCATGTAATTTAAAATCAACAATAAAATTCCAAAGTTGGCAAGAGGATTTGTCAGGCTTACGGTTAAAACTACCACCTTGCCTACCCTCTCCCTCTATTACACAATTAAAATCTCCTGCAACAAGTAAAAGAGAGGAGCCAGGGGCAAACAGACAAATGTCCTTTAACAGTTCATTTCTTTCTTTACCATTCGGGGAAGCA